>NC_057811.1:30707994-30900948 GCF_018294505.1 Triticum aestivum | reverse complement strand
CGGGTTGTCCGAGCGTAAAATATTCTTGTGTTGCTCGAAGTACGGAGCCACAAAGCTGGAATTTTGCAGAACTGTGTGGTGTGCTTCAGTCATAGAATGACCGTCCATACATATCGTGGATTTCCTTCCGATCTTGCCTTTTCCACTTAGTCTCCCCTCGTGCCGCGATTGAGGAATACCAATCGGCTTAAGGTCAGGAACATAGTCAATACAGAACTCAATTACCTCCTCATTTCCATAGCCCTTGACGATGCTTCCTTCTGGCCTAGCACGGTTACGAACATATTTCTTTAATACTCCCATGAACCTCTCAAAGGGGAACATATTGTGTAGAAATACAGGACCGAGAATGGAAATCTCTTCGACTAGGTGGAGCAGGAGGTGCGTCATAATATCGAAGAAGGATGGTGGGAACACCAACTCGAAACTGACAAGGCATTGGACCACATCGTTATGTAACCGTGGTAGATCTTCTGGATTGATTACCTCCTGAGAGATTGCATTGAGGAATGCACATAGCTTCACAATGGCTACTCGAACATTTTCCGGTAGGAGCCCCCTCAAAGCAATCGGAAGCAATTGCGTCATAATCACGTGGCAGTCGTGAGACTTCAGGTTTTGGAACTTTTTCTCCGCCATGTTTATTATTGCCTTTATATTCGACGAGAAGCCAGACGGAACCTTCATACTGCTCAGGCATTAAAAAAATGACCTTCTCTTCTTTGGTAAGAGTGTAGCTGGCACGACCTTGAAACCATTCCGGATGCCGGTCATCTGGGTCTTTCAAAAGTTGCTGGTGCTGCCGTGCTTCCTTTGTATCATTTGTCTTCCCATACACGCCCAAGAAGCTTAGCAGGTTCACGCAAATATTCTTCGTAACATGCATCACGTCGATTGCAGAGCGGACATCTAGGACTTTCCAATATTCTAGCTCCCAAAATATAGATTTCTTCTTCCACATGGGTGCGTGCCCGTCAACTCCCCGCGGAACTGATTGTCCGCCAGGACCCTTTCCAAAGATGACTTTCAAATCCTTGACCATATCAAATATCTCAGCACCAGTACGTTCCGCAGGCTTCGGCCGGTGATCTGCCTTGCCGTTGAAATGCTTGCCTTTCTTTCTTACGTTATGATTTCGGGGAAGAAATCGACGATGACCCAGGTACACGTTCTTCTTACAATTAACCAAACGTACACTTTCAGTCTCATGTAAGCAGTGCGTGCATGCATTGTATCCCTTATTGGTCTGTCCCGAAAGGTTACTGAGAGCAGGCCAATCGTTGATGGTTACAAAAAGCAACGCTCGTAGGTCAAATTCCTCTCCTTTGTGCTCATCCCAGACACGTACACCAGGTCTGGCCCACAACTGTAAAAGTTCATCAACTAATGGCCTTAGGTACACATCGATGTCTTTCCCGGGTTGCTTTGGACCTTGGGTGAGCACTGGCATCATAATGAACTTCCGCTTCATGCACAACCAAGGAGGAAGGTTGTAGATGCATAGAGTCACGGGCCAGGTGCTATGGCTGGAGCTCTGCTCGCCAAAAGGATTCATGCCATCAGTACTTAGACCAAATCTTATGTTCCTTGCGTCAGCTGCAAAATCTTTGAACACTCTGTCGATCTTTCTCCATTGCGTTCCATCAGCGGGGTGTCTCAACTCCCCGTCGGACTTACGGTCCTCTTTGTGCCATCGCAACGACTTGGCATGCTTTTTGTTCATGAACAGACGTTTCAACCGTGGTATTATAGGAGCATACCACATGACCTTGGCGGGAACCCTCTTCCGGGGTTTCTCGCCCTCAACATCGTCACCAGGGTCATCGCCTCTGATCTTATAACGCAATGCAGTGCATACAGGGCATTCATTCAAATTCTCGTATTCACCGCGGTAGAGGATACAGTCGTTAATGCATGCATGTATCTTCAGAACCTCTAAACCTAGAGGGCAGACAACCTTCTTTGCTTCGTACGTACTGGCGGGCAACTCGTTATTCTTCGGAAACATATTCTTCAACATTTTCAGCAAATTTTCAAATGATGAGTCACCTACACCTTCCTGTGCCTTCCATTTTAGCAAATCCAGTGTGCAGCCCAGCTTTTTCAGACTATTATCGCATCCTGGATACAACGACTTTTTGTGATCCTCTAACATGCGATCCAAATTCTCCCTATCCTTGTCAGTTTCGCAGCGTCTCCGTGCATCAGCAATGGTCCAACCAAGATCATCAGCGGGCTCATCATATGCCTCTTCTTCACCTTCACCTAACCCTTCCCCACCTTCAGCATCATCCTCCATGAAAGTATCACCGAAATGATCATGATAGTTGTCATCGATATCATCCCCTTCTTCATCTTCTTCCATTCTAACCCCTCTTTCTCCATGCTTGGTCCAACAATTATAGCTTCGCATGAAACCGCGCCGAAGCAGGTGCATGTGAACCTCTCTTGAGGAGGAGTAACCCTTCTGATTCATCTGCACATGGACAGATAATAAAACCTCGCTGCTTGTTCGCATTTGCCACTACGAGGAAATCTTTCAAACCCGTAGTGAACTCGCCGGAGAGTCGGGGACCGTACATCCATTGCCGATTCATCTGCATTATTATTATATAAAGTATATAATTAACCATCATGCATTTGTTAAACTAACTAGCTAGAAATAATACAAATTAAACAATGAACTACACACATGCATATTTTATCAATGACACATGAAAGGTTCAAGTTGCTAACCGCGATCGCGGAGGAAAAATAAATGAGAAAGCTCAAGTGTGGCTCGGACACTTCATATCATGTTTGTTTCAGGCTCTCGGGCATTTCATCGAACACCTTGTGTGCATAGGAGGAACCAAAAGCAAACCCACCACCCCCTTCTGAAAATTGTGAAGTGAGCTGAGTGAAGTGAAGTGAGCTGAGTCCTATATATAGGGATGGGCCTTTAGTCCCGGTTGGCCTGACCAACCGCGACTAAAGGCCCTTCGGGGACCTTTAGTCCCGGTTGGCCAGGCCAACCGCGACTAAAGCCCCTCCCGTCCGCCAACTGGATGGGACTTTAGCCCCGGTTGGCCTGGCCAACCGTGACTAAAGGCCTTCGGGGACCTTTAGTCCCGGTTGGCCAGGCCAACCGGGACTAAAGCCCCTCCCGTCCGCCAGCTGTCGACCGAGCGCGCTAGGCCCAGATAGTTGGTCGCGGGTCTCCTCCCGAACCGCGACTAAAGGCCCCTTTTGTCGCGGTTCGATTGTTTTGGGGACTAATGGGGGCGTATGGAAGCCTCTTTTTCTACTAGTGACGGTTGTGTGCTATGCTAGAAGATATATAAATACATGGGATTTCAACTAGATGGAGTCATGGAGACACAGATAGCGAAAGAGCAAAAGCTTTTGTGTCATACCCGTCGGGCTGCGGCAGTCCATGAGAAGCGTCGGACATATCGGAAGATGGCTTTTCCTCACCAGGCAAATCCCTGAAACCGAAAAACAATCCTCTTTGTTGTCTTATAGTAAAACAACAGACCCGAGGCCTACCGGCGGGGATGAAGACGGTGATTTTAGGGTTCGGGCGATTTGCTTTCTCGTGGGGTGGGTGAGGAGCGGAGGGACGTCCGGGCTATGTAATCTGTTTGGTTTATGCCCTCAGGGCCTCAACTCGCCCTACTAAAATATTGGTCATGCCAAATCCATTGTTCGGTTTGTTACCAAAATACAGTACTTTTGACTACAATGAGTCTTTTATTCCTTCCTTCACAGATTCTTGCCAAATCTTTGGCTAACCCTGGGCAGAGTAATTGCAAGCCAATATTGACACAGACAAGAACCAAACATATCCTAAGTACTACGTGTTCATACGGGCGCCGCCGGCCCATGATTAGGCATTGACACGGCCCACAAATAATAGGCTTGGACATGTGCATTAGTTTGTAATGTCTCAAAAAAAACGTGCATTAGTTTGTCGACACTGGCCTTCGTCAACTAGCTGGAAGCAGCCGACCGAAGGATTTTGCAAAATACATGTCGACGGAGGTCTGTCGATTGATGGCAAGACTGGAGCATCAGCTGCTATATGTGGAGGTAGAGATGGATGTTACATGACATTCTCATCTCGTGTACTTCCGGGCACCACAGACCCGGCAACTTTGGAGATACTAGCTTGCCGCGAGGCAGTGGCATTAGCTGAAGATCTCTTGCTGTCGAAGATCGATCGAGCGTGGTTTTCTGTAGCTCGAGCTACATGATACCCCTTATCTTTGCCATTCATTTCTACGTCGTGATCCGTGCAGTTGCATTTGTCTTTTTTGTTTCTCTCAAATGACACAACATATAAACTTCAAATTTTGCAGAACAACAATACATTCTAACTACAATGTGGGAAAAAACTTTCAGATTTTTTCATGCATTTTAAATACTTAAAATAATATTTTTAGTCAAACAAAATCTCATTTTGTATATTTATATGAGACCAAAAATTCTGACACACATTGATGTTCTTTTTTTAGGGTAATGTTGCCGCTTTATTGAAGTTATAAAAAACCTAAAAATTTGGAATCTCGTCCGAAATTACATCCAGCACAAAGTCTGGAGGAACCGACAGCCAGACCTTACAAAGTTCATCACCTACACCTACTCTAGCAAACTTATGCGCGGCAACATTAGCGGAACATCTAACCCGCGAAACCTTCACCTCCTCAAAACCTCGAAGTATCTCTTTTATCTCTTCAATCCATGGCCCTGTAGCGCTCAAATTTTTTGGCAGAAGATTGAGCATCTGCACCACCTTTTGGTTGTCCAGCTCCACATGAAGCTTCTGTATATTCATCTCCCTTGCAACCTGGGCCGCCCTTCTGCAGGCCAAAATCTCGACAGCCTCCGGATCTGCATTATTAGGATAGAAATGGCTTGCTCCAGCCACAAGGGCACCATTGTGATCACGTAAGACGAGCCCACCACCTCCCTTATCATCAAACTTCGAGACCGCTCCATCAGAATTCCCTTTTATCCACCCCTCGTCAGGGGGTTTCCATCGCTGAAGCACCCTGGGTAACGGCAGCTTAGTAGACTCAGCATGTGCCAATCTCCACTCCTCCATGTGCACAACCAGTGTTGCTATAATTTCATGTGGATGAGCTATATGTTTTCCATCCCTAGCATCGTTACGTGCCAGCCAGAGAGCATAAACATATCCCCAAGCAGCACATAGGGGCGAGCAGTAGCAGCACGCACCGGCGGGGGAGCAGCGGCGAGCAGCAGCAATAGCAGCACGCAACGGGGAAGAGGAGCAACAACAGCAGCATGCAACAACGGCGGCGAGCAGCAGCAGCAATAACACACACCGGCGACGGCGAGCAGAAGCTACACACAGCAGCGACGTGCAACAACAACATTTAGTGGCCGTACCAGTAGTAGTACCGACAGGGGTCGTTGGCAAGGTCACCGGCGAGGCCCGAGGTCACTGGTGAGGCCGTGGAAGCTTCACGTGAGTCGCCGGCCGGCCACGAGGAGGTCTTTGCATGAAGAAAAAATATACTCGGCCGCCTCCGGACGCAATGAATATAGGAGAAATTTAGGGACGGAGTAAAAATTATACTCCCTTAAGGCGGATTGGGGATCTGCTATCTTCCGGTTAGAGGCATTTTTACTCTCTGCTACGTCTTCAACGTATCTATAATTTTTGATTGTTCCATGCTGTTATATTATCAATCTTGCATGTTTTATAATATTTTATAGTCATTTTATATCATTTTTTGGTACTAACCTATTGACATAGTGCCAAGTGCCAGTTGTTGTTTTTTTGCATGTTTTTTACATCACAGAAAATCAATACCAAACGGAGTCCAAATGCAGTGAAACTTTACGGAGGTTTTTTAATGGACCAGAAGACACCTAATGGGCCAAGGCAGCGCCCTGGTGGGTTGTGCCCACCTGGGGTGCCCCCGGACCGCCTCTTTGCTCTATAAATACCTCAATATTTCAGAAACCCTAGGGGAGTCGACGGAAAATCAATTCCAGCCACTGCAGGGTCTAGAACCACCAGATCCAATCTAGACCATCACGGAGGGGTTCACCACCTTAATTGGTGCCTCTCCGATGATGCGTGAGTAGTTCTTTGTAGACCTTCAGGTATATAGTTAGTAGCTAGATGGCTTCCTCTCGCTCGTTTGATTCTCAATACAATGGTCTCTTGGAGATCCATATGATGTAACTCTTTTTGTGGTGTGTTTGTTGGGATCGGATGAACTTTGAGTTTATGATCAGATCTATCTGTTTATATCCATGAAAGTCATTTGAGTTTCTTTGATCTCTTATATGCATTATTGCTTATAGCATCGTATTTCTTCTCCGATATTTGGGTTTTGTTTGACCAACTTGATCTATTTATCTTGCAATGGGAAGAGGTGCTTTGTAGTGGGTTCGATCTTACGGTGCTTGATCCCAGTGATAGAAGGGGAACCGACATGTATGTATCATTGCTACTAAGGATAAAACGATGGGGTCTATCTCTACATAGATAGATCTTGTCTACATCATGTCATCGTTCTTATTGCATTACTCCATTTCTCCATCAACTTAATACACTAGATGCATGCTAGATAGCGGTCGATGTGTGGAGTAATAGTAGTAGATGCAGGCAAGAGTTAGTCTACTGATCTTGGACGTGATGCCTATATAGTGATCATTGCCTGGATATCGTCATGAGTATTTGAAGTTCTATCAATTGCCCAACAGTAATTTGTTTACCCACTGTTTGCTATTTTTCTCGAGAGAAACCACTAGTGAAACATATGGCCCCGGGTCTCTTTCTCATATTATTTGCCTTCGCGATCTATTTTATTTGCCTTTTATTTTCATATCTACTAAACCAAAAAATACAAAAATACATTGCTGCAATTTATTTTATTTGGCATTCGATCTATCAATATCTACAACTCCCTCACGTCTGTTTGCCAATTTCTGGCGCTGTTACCCGAAAGCGATTGACAACCCCTTTTACACGTCAGGTTGCGATTATTTGTTATCTGTGTGCAGGTGCTGTTTACGTTGTGTTGCTTGGTTCTCCTACTGGTTCGATAACCTTGGTTTCATATCTGAGGGAAATACCTACCGCCGCTGTGCTGCATCATCCCTTCCTCTTTGGGGAAATGCCGACATAGCTTCAAGCAACATCACTCTCTAACCGGTTATAACGGATAGAAATGCCCTAACGCTCCTTCGGGAGTCTCCGCAAGGGTCACTAGGGCGCGCCACTTGGTGTGCTCTCAGTCGTCATCATGTGTCGCGCTCTAGCACTAGTAGAAAATGGGTCTTTAGTCCCGGTTCCAGAGGGCCTTTAGTCCCGGTTCTAGAACCGGGACAAAAGGGTCGGGACGAACCGGGACTAAAGGCCCTCCATGTGGCCGCTCTCTGTGCGTGGGCTGGAGAAAGGAAAAAAATCATTTTTTTCAGAATTTTTTATTTGTTTTAAATTTTCTTCTGATTTTCAAATCTTTGAATTATTTGACAATTTAATCTCTAATCACCCCTCCTCACTGATTCAGAATTTAATCTCTAATCTCTAATCAACACTCATTCCAAATCATCTAACTTCTCGGCCGGTAACCCATCTTCTCACTACTCCAGCCCGAGCACACTTAACTTTCAGGTTCTATCTCTCCTAGTTTCCAATTCGTTGTTTTCCTGACAATAGTAAGCTATCAAGCCTGTTAACCCTTAGGTCTTGATGTCACATGATTTAATTTTTTGAATTCCAAACAATTATTAAAATAAACAACAATGATTAACAAACAACAATGATTAATTTAAAAACTCAAAAATACTTCAAAAAATTTACAAAAAAAGATAAAAATTCTCAAAAAACAAAATCCAAAATAATACAAAAAGTTCAAAATAAATTAAGTAATAATAATATTGAATTTCAATGAAAATAAAATAAGTAATAATAATAATAATATTATTATTATGCCATTTATTCATTTAATATCTTTAAATCTGTAAATCGAAATTCGACAAATAAAATATCCATTATTATCAGAAAAATGTGACCATGATGTCACATGCTTCACAGTTTGAGTTTGAAATTATTATTTAAAAAACAATAATTATTTAGTAACACTAATATTTATTGAATAAGTAGTTTGACCACTGTTTGACCACTGTTTGACCAGAGTTTGACCATATTTCATTTTTTACACTTATATTAATTGAAGAATTTTTGTGTGTTTAATATGAACCATTCAAAGCCACAAATTTCAATCCTTTTTTACTTCATTTGCTATTTTTTCATGCATTTAATGATTCTTTGAGCTAGATTAGCCTGAAATTGAAAAGCACTACAAATGAACTCTGAAAACCCTGAAACTTGGCATGGTATCATCATTTCACCCAAATAGCTTGTGCTAAAAAGTTGAGAGGGTTATGACAAAAACTGGATGCACTTCATGTACAAACTGGACCATCTCTTTCGAAGTAACAGGGTTTCGGACGAAAACACGGCTGTTACAAAGACATTTCATTTTTTAATCTTAATTCAACTCCAAAAAATTTCTGTGTTCAATATGAACCATTCAAAGCCACACCCTTAAATTTCAATCCTTTTTGACTTCATTTGCTATTTTTTTTCATTCATTTAATATTTCTTTGAGCTAAATTAGCCTGAAACTGAAAAGCACTACAAATGAACTCTGAAATCCCTAACCAGGGACTTAAAACATCCGAAACTCTATTCTCAACAGTGAACACTAAAGGTTCAAACGCTAAACTTGGAAATCTAAACCCTAGCCTAAACCCTAAAACGTCCAAAAACTCTATTTTCCCTTTGGAATTTTGTGATTTAAAAAATTATCCTAAACCCTAAACCCGGGACTTAAAACGTCTGAAACTCTATTCTAAACAGTAAACACTAAAGGTTCAAACCATAAAACTTAACCCTAAACTCTGAAATCTAAACCCTAGCCCTAAACCCTAAAAACGTCTAAAACGTCCAAAAACTCTATTTTCCCTTTGGAATTTTGTGGTTTTAAAAATTTGGCAAAACGGATTGTTTCTTTGGATCAATCTTTTTGTTCTGAAATTTTTGATATATTATTTGTATTTTTCTAAATTAGGATGATTTAGTTATGATTTTTCCAAGTTTAATGTGGTAAAAGGCTTTAGTCCTGGTTGGTGTCTCCAACCGGGACTAAAGATAGACATTTAGTCCCGGTTGGGTTAAAGACACCAACCGGGACTAAAGTTCTGGCAGGAAAAAAAATGAAATTTGAAAAAAAAATTGAAAAAAAAAATTCAGTCCCGGTTCGTGGCTCGAACCGGGACTAAAGGTCATCCCACCCTTTAGTCCCGGTTCGTGCCTCAAACCGGGACTAAAGGTTCCATTTAAACCGGGACTAATGCCTGCCCAGCGCCCTAGTCGCTCGAACTGGGACTAATGCTCACAATAATGTGTAGATTGAGGTTGGACCAAAGCCCTGTTTTCTACTAGTGTAGGCTCTCTCTTCGGATTATTATTTTTGTTTTTTCACGTGTTTTTGGCTTTTAGGTTTTTTACTCGGCTCTTCTTAGGTTTTCGACAAAAAACAATTTTGAAAAAAAATTGACGAGGTAAAATGCGTTTTTTCCTTCCGCAAGAAGTACGGCCGTGCCTCTCGCAAAAGGGAAAAACGCATTTTTGTTTTTTTCCTGCAACGAGAAGCACGTATTTACTTCTCATAGAGGCCGGTTTTGCTTTCGCGAGAGGCTGTGCCTCTCGGAAAGGAAAAAATGTGTTTTATTTATTTATTTTTCCCGCGAGAGATGTGGATTTACTTCTTGTGGAGGCACGGATTTGCTTCCGCGAGCACGCAAAAGGAAAAAAATATGAGTTTGTTTTCCTACCACGAGAGGCACGGATTTACTTCTTCTCGAGCGCGGCATAGATTTACTCCTTCCAATGCTCCACCTTATATAGGTGCTAAGACTGGCATGTATGCGAAAATCTGATGTGGCAAGGTAATTAAAAGGTGAGAGATCGATGTGATGACCCAGGAAGAAATAATGCCAAGCGCACAAACCTAGGCAAAAATATTTAAATGAAAGAAACTCACCAATGCATGAAGAACTTTAGTAGTTAAATCATTAAATAAAGAATGTTTAACTACAACAAGTTAAGCACCTATACATTGGTGGCTTTAGTAGCTAAACTTTTTAATGTGCTTAACACCTCATCTTAGCACCGATGCACTGGGAGTGGCCTAAGAATTAGAGTTAAACTACCATATGTTCGGAGGCTGCAGAAGAAGGAGGTTACTTCCGAATACACGGTTAGAGGAGAAACAAAGCACGTCAAGTTCAAGATCAAGTACGAAAGGGTGCATGCAGCACTTCTATTTCCATTGTTGGTTGATGGGACATGATAAGAAGGTGTAGGATCGTAAGTAGAACTAGAGGGGGAGATTAGGCTACTTACCAAATTGAAACATATCATTTTCCCAATTTTAGTTCTTGGCAGATTTTATCACGTCTACAAACACTATTCTTTCGGTAGACCCCGAGGCCGTCGTTGACCCCGAGTACAACTACGCCGCCGACGACCATTCCATCTCGGCAGAGCTTCCATGGAAGCAAACCCCCTTGATCATTCCGATATCGCTTATTTCTTCTCTCTACTACTTGCAATTGAGTAGAGTTACTATTACTGCTTTATTGGTAGATCCTAAACTGCTGCATAGCCTAACCTTGCTACTACCGTTGATACTTTACCTGTTATCCTATATGCTTAGTAATAGTACGACATTAGCCCATCAGTGTGTCACAACCGGTTTTTCAATAAAATAATTATTGAGAAACCAATCCCTATTACGGACCAGCGAGGAAGAATTCCTTCTCGCTGGTAGACAACACATTGGTCACAGAAGAAAAATACCAGGAGTACTAAATATAATACATGGTTGAGCAGAGACTGCCCAGCGATTTATTACATGCACGCCGATAAAACAATACGGCGGATAGGGTGGCAAACTACTAACTCATGATAATAACGATGGTGGAGGTATCACCGCGGGGCGAGTGATATGACTCCAGAAGACTACAGCTCTTCGAGCGTCGGAGTGAGGCTCGAGAAGACTTATTGCGGTGGCGGAAACGTAAACAAAGCAAGTGACCAAAATCCGGGAACGCGCAGGACTGACTGGGACTCCTCTAGGCATCGGACGCGCTATCGAACTCTTCATCCAAGAGATCGCCTTCGTCAACATCTGGCCAAATCAACAAGCCAGGTGAGTACTATGAAAGTACTCGCAAGACAGTTCGGACAAAAGGTATAACAAATGCGAACATGAAATACATGAATAAGTTAACCAGTACGATCAGACATAGAGGTAATAAATACTGGGTGCCAAGCGAGTGTCCGAAAGACTCCTCGAGCGGAAAATGCGGAATAATAATACTGGTGCCAAACGAGTGTCTGAAAGACTCCTCGAGCGGAAAATGCGGAATAATAAGACTGGTGCCAAACGAGTGTCTGAAAGACTCCTCGAGCGGAAAATGCGGAATAATAATACTGGTGCCAAACGAGTGTCTGAAAGACTCCTCGAGCGGAAAATGCGAAATAATAATGCCACAGTCGGGCGTCGAGGCGACACCACATAATGGGCTTATAACAGAAAATAAAGACAGTGTTTGCCACAGTCGGACGTCTGAGCGACATCGCATAAAGGGCTTATATATAATGTAAGAAGTAAAAACACGCCACAGTCGGACGTCTGAGCGACATCACATAAAGGGCTTATATCACAGCTCAATAATACAATAGTTTGAGAGCATAACTTATCACGAGCATGAAACAAATATAGGGTTAGTCCATCCACAGGAATAACAATAAAACTGAATTTTTCCATTTGAGCTGGTTCACCGGGGACAAGTTTTCCACGCGGATAGATATAGATATAATGCTTTCATTTTGATCATGGATACGATGATATGGAAAGAATTGACTCTCAGAGTTTGTACTTAACCACAGCCAACGGATTTCAGTAGTCCCGAGGACTAGTTTCGTCTGTGGTGTTTTGGGGGAAACACGTCTAACCAGTACACACCTAATTTAACCATCCGAAGCCAGGGATCACCCTCGGCATCGTTGAAGAAAAACCTTGAGACGGGGAGGCTACAACCTCGCGTAGCATGGGATCAAATTTCTATACGCGCGCTATAAGGGGGTGCCCCCCCTCTCGGTCCCAACCGGAAACACCCATGCCCCCTGACCGGATGACTGGCTTTAATCCTGGGCCAAGGTACCATCATCCCGGCCTCTCTGTTTGGTGTGTACACGGAAAGGGGTTACCAACTTACTAAACCGCATCCCTGGCAATGAGACATGTGGTAGCACGGAAAGGGGAAAGAACGGTAACGCGGCTCCAACCACGTTAACGTCCGAGAAAGTCGGATGACGCAAGGCTGGCATGCTACAACAGTACCACCTTGCTGCCCTTCATGTCACCCCATGATAAGGCCATCTCTCATCAGAGATCATCACAACTTTGGAACATGCAGAAACGAAACGATAACGTGGCTCCAACCATGTTAACGTCGGAAAAAGTCGGATGACGCAAGGCTGGTATGCTACAACAGTACCACCTTGCTGCCCTTCATGTCACCACATGCTTAGGCCATCTCTCATCAGAGATCATCACAACTTTGGAACATGCAGAAACGAAACGATAACGTGGCTCCAACCACGTTAACGTCGGAAAAAGTCGGATGACGCAAGGCTGGTATGCTACAACAGTACCACCTTGCTGCCCTTCATGTCACCACATGCTTAGGCCATCTCTCATCAGAGATCATCACAACTTTGGAACGACCGGGTAGTTGCCTCACGAGCAACAGGATATTCACCGACACTCATATGCCACGCACCAACTTTCACGCAAACATGCAAAACACCTGTCATATCAAATGTTCAAACATGCTTGCCTGGTTCGGAGAAGTCGGAGTCTAGCTCGGCGAAGTTCGCGGCTCCGTCACCTCTCCCGGAACCTACGGCAATCACGAAACGGGTACTAACGTGAAAACCAACACATGCACAGAAACTTTGCCCAATATTTTTCAAATAAATCCCATAAAAAACTAGACAAAATTCTAAGAATGTCAGAAAAATAACCACTCAAAAATACCTTTTTATTAAAAAGTTATAAAGGTTTCTGTCCAGGGACCTTTCTGTAATGAAACAGAAAAGTTCCAGGGTTTTAACTGAGAAAACAGAAGACAGTTCGTTTGGAAATGCGCAAGCGCAAGAGAGAAGACGTATTTTGCCCGAAGGCGCCAACAGAAAACGGTTCGGGGAAATAAAACAGAGGCTGACACGCGGGGTCCACATGTCAGGTTTGAAAGTTCGCCGGCGCCCGAAGACGGCGGTGGACGCCGGCGTCGAACCACGGCGAGTTAGGAGAAACGGAGGGTACCAAGAGCTTCAGTGTCTTCTTCCGCGTCGGTGGGTGGTGGACTCGTCCAACGGGGAGCAACACGTCGACGGCGACACTATCTCCGGCGGACGGCGGTTCGGGTGAGGATGGGGAACTCCGGTGGAGGGCTGCAAGCTTCAAATTGAAGTGCGGGTCAGAACGAGAGATGCATGGTGAAGTTACTGGCAAGAGAACGGAGGCGGAGGAGCACACACGGGGGCGAATCGGGCTGGATCCCGTGGCGGGTCGCGGCGGCCGGAGTCGAGGAAGGAGACCTCCTGGGGGCTCTTCCAGTGGCTAGGCGTGCTCTAGGGGAAGTGCAGGGCTGGTGGGTGCTCGAGTTGAAGCTCGGGGCCTCTATTTATAGGCAGATCGACGGGGTGGCCGTGAACGGAGAATCTCCGGCGAGCGATTACGGCGGAGCAGTGGATTGGAAGGAGGTTTGAGCGGTCGGGCAGCATCAGTGGGGATTACTGGAGCTGTTCCACCGCTAAACGGAGTTGGCCCGGCGTAATGGCTTCTGCCCACGGTGAGGTGACCGCACGGGCTCAACGGCGGCAGAGAGCGCGCTCCGCGCCCTGCGGTTCACGACGAGAGCGGCAGCGCATTCGGGGGAGTGGACGGCCACGCGGCGGGCTCCGGTGGTTTGGGCGGCGCTGGGTGGAGTCGTCGGCGCCGTGTCTCCCGCTGGCGTCCGCAAAGCCGCCGCCGGCGTCGGTCACGGGGCGGCGCACCTTCTGCTGCTCGTCGCCGACGCCCGCAAGGTGCCAGGCGCTCGTGCGGCGCAGGAACAAGAGGGCGAGGACGATGCCCAACTCTGAAGAAAACGACAGTGAGCACTGCAGTGTTCTCTGAATTTCTGAAACTTGACAGTGACCATGCATTGCAGGTGTTCGACAGTAGGTTTTGGTAAAGAGATAAATTTTGCTGGAGCTATAACTTGGTGAGATGACCACTCAATGCACCCAGAGGCTGCATGAATTTACTTGGAATTTTTGGAGAAGGTTTTGAATGAATTTCACCATATTTGGCGAATCTGGTCCAAACTTGCAGCAGATGTAGTTTGAAAATTTTGAACTGGAGACCAGTGGATCTTCATGGTTCTAGGTTGAGGGTTCAAAGGACTAGGAGGGGAAAAAGGTTTGGTGGCAAAAATCAAAACAGAAAAAGGAGTTCCTTTGTAAATCTCCAAGTGCTATAAGAGAAGACAGAAATTTATTTGAATAGAGTTTGAATGGAAATGATCACATGGGGAGGTTCAACTTGCTGGATTTGATGCCAATCATGATCCAAAGGTGAGGGAAAGGTTAGGAGAGAGGATTTGCACTAATGCCATGGCAAGAAGGAATAGTTGAAAGTGGCAAAGGACTTTCCAAAAGCCATAGTGCATTCTCAAAAAGATTTTCAAAGGTTATTTTCCTCAACTTAAAAACATTTTGTCTTGGGTCCAAATGAAAAGTAAGGACTCCCAAGGCCATGGCAGATCTTGGGTGAACCCAAATAAAACTTTTGCCATAAGGAAAGTATATGAGAGAGAGAGTTCTCTTGAAGAAATTTTTTAAAACACTCCCCTCAAGTCAAATAAAACCTTTTGAAAAATCCAAATAAAACTTGGGTGTCACAACACCTACCCGCTTAGGAAAAATCTCGTCCTCGAGATTTCTACTGATCCTCAAATAGATATGGATACTCTGTTCGGAGGAAATCTTCCCTTTCCCATGTGGCTTCATCCTCAGTGTGGTTGCTCCACTGGACCCTGAAGAACTTTGTCGTTTTCTGACGGGTCCTCCGTTCAGACTCTTGTAAAATCTTTACTGGCCTTTCCCTGTAGGTGAGATCTGGTTGCATATCAATGTCCTCATGAGGTACATGTTTCTTCGGGTTACTCACACATTTCCTCAACTGTGAGACGTGGAATACGTCATGGACGTCTGACAGCTCCTTGGGTAGGTCTAGTTGGTAGGCTACCGTGCCTCTTCGTGCCTTCACACAAAATGGCCCAGTAAATCTTGGGGCTAGTTTCCCCTTTATTTTGAACCGTTGCAGACCCCTCATAGGAGATACTCGGAGGTATACGGAATCACCAGGTTCAAAGCTGACCTCACGATGCTTCTGATCATAGTAGCTCTTTTGTCGGCTCTGTGCTGTCTTGAGTCTGTCCCTGATTTGTTTAACTTTTTCCTCGGCCTCCTTAAGCATATCTGGGCCGAAGATACGGCTGTCACCTGTTTCTGACCAATTCAATGGGGTACGACACCTCCGTCCGTACCATGCTTCAAAGGGTGCCATTTGCAAGCTGGCTTGGTAACTGTTGTTGTACGCAAATTCGGCATACGGCAAACTCTCTTCCCAACTGGATCCATAGGTGAGCACACAGGCTCTTAGCATATCCTCTAGGATTTGGTTTACACGTTCTGTTTGTCCATGTGTCTGAGGGTGGTATGCTGTACTGAAAGCCAGTTGTGTGCCCAGATCTTGTTGTAGGTGTTCCCAAAATTTGGAGACGAATTGGGTGCCTCGGTCTGATATTATAGTCTTCGGGAATCCATGCAAGCAAACTATACGAGATAGATAGAGCTTTGCCAGTCTTTGAGTGGAGTAGGTAGTCTTCACGGGAATGAAATGAGCAACCTTGGTTAGTCGGTCTGTGATGACCCATATGGCGTCATTTCCGCGTTGTGATCGGGGTAATCCGACAATGAAGTCCATTCCTATTTCATCCCATTTCCACTCCGGTATTCTGTTTGGCTGGAGTAGCCCTGCTGGCTTTTGATGCTCGGCCTTGATACGCTGACATGAATCGCAACAAGCAATAAATGTGGCTATATCTCTTTTCATACCGTGCCACCAAAATCTTTCCTGGATGTCCTTGAGTAAACCAGAATATCATCAATGAATAGCACCACGAATTTGTCCATGAATTTCATGAACACTTTGTTCATGAGGTGGACGAAATATGCGGGGGCGTTTGTTAGACAAAAAGGCATCACTGTGAACTCGTATAACCCATATCTGGAAGTGAATGCTGTCTTGGGGATATCCTCTGTTCGTACCTTCAGTTGATGGTATCCTGATCTCAAATCAATCTTTGAAAATACTTTAGCTTGTGCGAGCTGGTCAAACAAATCATTTATCCGTGGCATCGGGTATTTGTTTTTGATGGTGACCATATTGAGGGCTCGATAGTCTATGCACAGTCTCAGTGTCCCATCCTTCTTCTTGGCGAACAATACGGGCGAACCCCATGGTGAGGAGCTGGCTCGTATAAACCCCTTGTCCAATAATTCCTTTATCTGCTTCTTCAACTCCACCAATTCTGAGGGTGCCATTCTATACGGCTTCTTATAAATGGGAGCAGTGCCAGGTGCTAGTTCAATGCTGAATTCGATCTCTCGGTCTGGTGGCATACCTGGTAGTTTTTCCGGGAACACATCAGGGAACTCACATACCACTGGAACTTTTCTCAGTTCTGCAATGTCCATTTTGTTCAGTTTAGGTTTCTGTGACCGTGGCCTTTCTTGAGCGGAGACTCTTATTGTCTTGCCGTGATGGTGTGTGAGAATCACTGTCCGATTGAAGCAGTCAATGAATCCTTTGTTGGTGGTCAACCAGTCCATCCCTAAAATGACATCCAGTCCTTTACTTTCCAACACGATGAGATTTGCGTGGAATTGTAGTCCTTCGAACTCAATGACCACTCCTTGGCAGTAACCTTGGGCGGTTTGCTTATTTCCCGGGGACTTGATGATCATAGACTTTTCCAAGGGGAGTATCGGAAAACCATGTTGCGAAACAAAACTCTTCGAAACGAACGAATGGGAAGCTCCAGAATGAAACAAAACCGTGGCAGGTACTGTGTTGATAGGAAACGTACCGAGCACGATGTCTGGGGCATTCTGCGCTTCTTCCCTGGTCACATGGTTCAAGTGGCCCTTCCTGTGGTTGTTGTTGGGATTGAAGTTGTTGCGCTTGGGGGCGGGATTGTTTCCACCATTGTTCGGCTTGGGTGCCGAGTCTCTTGGCTTCGGGCACTGTTTAGCATAATGCCCTTGCTGACCACAAGCATAGCAGGTGACCCCTGGACGGTATGTGAACTCTTTTTCCCTGGCATGAAACTGTCCGACGGGCCTTGGCTCAGTAGTCGTGGATCTCCTTGTGTCTGTCCTTGGGACCTCAGCCTTGCCTCGGTTGCTGCGGGCAAGAGTCGTCTTGTCCCTCTTCCGCTTGCGGATATCTTCCAGACTACGGCGCTCATTTTCCAAGGTGATGGCCTTGTCCACCAGCGTCTTAAAATCCGGAAAGGTGTGTACAATCAGGTGGCATCTTAGCGCTGGTGCCAGGCCCTCCAGGAATTTTTCCATCTTCTTGTTTTCTGTCATGTGCTCGTCGTAGGCATAACGAGACAGCTGGGTGAACTGACCATTGTACTCTGTCACTGACATGCCTCTTTGCTTCAGGTCATCAAACTCTCTCTTCTTGATCTTTAGAATGCTCCTGGGGATGTGTGCCCCACGGAAACCTTCCTTGAACTCTTCCCAGGTGATGTTGTGTTCCCTGGGATGCATGTGTAGGAAGTTCTCCCACCATGATGCGGCTGCTCCAGTGAGGTAGTGTGGTGCATAAAGCACCTTCTCATGATCTGAGCATTGAGCAATAATCAGTTTCCTTTCAATCTCACGAAGCCAATCATCGGCTTCCAGCGGCCTATCGGTGTGAGCAAAAGTTGAGGGGCGAGTCTTCTGCAACTCGGATAACTTGGAATGTGGTTGATAGTGTTCACGGTGGTTTCCCATGTTGATGACATGGTTCATCATCTCTTGGTGTTGTTGCTGACTCTGCTCGAAGAGGCGGCATACTTGGGACAGTGCTGCTTCGCTGTCTTGTTGGCTGGACTGACCCTGAGTGAAATTGTTGCTGGTCTGTGTCCCGTAAACCTCTTCTGGCTGATTGGGCATGGAGCGAGTCCATGGGCGAGACATTTTTCCAGTCTGGGGTATTATTTCCAAACCCATGAGAAAAACTGTGTAGCACGAGGAAACTCTTGCAAAGGCAACACAAATGATTTTTCATGGAAGAGAAGTGCTTAACATAAAATTTTCATGCGAAAAGCAAACACGCGATACAGCACTCAGGATGCGCGTACACAATCCTGACATGTTATTAAAACTAGCGTACCACTCCGGAAGGCAGCAAACACACCAATACAAACTAGCGTACAGATAAAACAGCACATCATACAAGCAGACATAACACGCGGCTACTCGGTGCTCTTAGTCGGAGATGGTGAAGATCTCCTTCCCCTTGCCGATGGCAAGGCTCAGCGGTCCAGGAGAGTCAACCTCCACCTCCTCTCTAGCTGGCTCCTGGCGCGTGACCCTGCGCTGCGGTGATGGTGCGGGGGCGACTGGTGGTAGAGCGCGTGCGGCAGGCGGTGCGGCTCTGACTGGAGTAGGAGCGATGACTCGGTCGAACTCCTCAGTGGTAGGCAGACGGCGAGCAGTGGCCAAAACGGCCGGTGCATACGAGGCTGAAGACGAGACGAAAGTCAGAGGTGGCGCCGTGTGGAGAAGCTCCTTCCTGCTGGCAGGACCGCCCCGGACTAAGTCCATACGGGCAGCCACAAGATCATCTACGAGGTTGTCGAAAGACTCCTTCAGAGCCTTGAGATACTCCACAACCATCTCGATGGCTTCGTCTCTTTCTCCCCGATGGCAGGCAAACGCATAGTGGCTGGTGTATGGCACATGGCATGGGAGGTAGCGGTAGCGACGAGTCTTCATCATAGGGAGAATGTCCCGAAGGCGAGCTATCGCCTCGCGGGCAGCCATCTGCATGGCATGCCTTTCCGTAGGCATGGCCCTTCCCGTAAAACGGAAATGGCGAGCAGCAGATCGTCCTCCCCTGAACTGCACCACGGCTTGGTGCATAGACACGTCGTCGCTGAGCTTGTGCTGATAGAGTGTGAACTCCGGGCGAGCTGCTGGCCCGATCGCGAGCTTGGTGATGGAGACGAGGAGCTTGACAAACCCCTCGGGCACGTTGGTGAACACTCGATTCTCACAGCTGCTTCCAGCCATCTACAAAAGTAGGCAAAATTCTGAGTAGTCATGTCATAAATTTATGATGACCAACAGAAAATAGCTACAATTGCAAAATGCTGAATAAGCACAAAAGACGCTAATAACCGATTAACGATCGCACCTAGTGGCTTCCTACAGTCAGCCTGGCTCTGATACCAAGCTTGTCACAACCGGTTTTTCAATAAAATAATTATTGAGAAACCAATCCCTGTTACGGACCAGCGAGGAAGAATTCCTTCTCGCGGGTAGACAACACATTGGTCACAGAAGAAAAATACCAGGAGTACTAAATATAATACAAGGTTGAGCAGAGACTGCCCAACGATTTATTACATGCACGCCGATAAAACAATACGGCGGATAGGGTGGCAAACTACTAACTCATGATAATAACGATGGTGGAGGTATCACCGCGGGGCGAGTGATATGACTCCAGAAGACTACAGCTCTTCGAGCGTCGGAGTGAGGCTCGAGAAGACTGATTGCGGGTGGCGGGAGCGTAAACAAAGCAAGTGACCAAAATTCGGGAACGCGCAGGACTGACTGGGACTCCTCTAGGCATCGAACGCGCTATCGAACTCTTCATCCAAGAGATCGCCTTCGTCAACATCTGGCCAAATCAACAAGCCAGGTGAGTACTATGAAAGTACTCGCAAGACAGTTCGGACAAAAGGTATAACAAATGCGAACATGAAATACATGAATAAGTTAACCAGTACGATCAGACATAGAGGTAATAAATACTGGGTGCCAAGCGAGTGTCCGAAAGACTCCTCGAGCGGAAAATGCGGAATAATAATACTGGTGCCAAACGAGTGTCTGAAAGACTCCTCGAGCGGAAAATGCGGAATAATAAGACTGGTGCCAAACGAGTGTCTGAAAGACTCCTCGAGCGGAAAATGCGGAATAATAATACTGGTGCCAAACGAGTGTCTGAAAGACTCCTCGAGCGGAAAATGCGGAATAATAATACTGGTGCCAAACGAGTGTCTCAAAGACTCCTCGAGCGGAAAATGCGAAATAATAATGCCACAGTCGGGCGTCGAGGCGATACCACATAAAGGGCTTATAACAGAAAATAAAGACAGTGTTTGCCACAGTCGGACGTCTGAGCGACATCGCATAAAGGGCTTATATATAATGTAAGAAGTAAAAACACGCCACAGTCGGACGTCTGAGCGACATCACATAAAGGGCTTATATCACAGCTCAATAATACAATAGTTTGAGAGCATAACTTATCACGAGCATGAAACAAATATAGGGTTAGTCCATCCACAGGAATAACAATAAAACTGAATTTTTCCATTTGAGCTGGTTCACCGGGGACAAGTTTTCCACGCGGATAGATATAGATATAATGCTTTCATTTTGATCATGGATACGATGATGTGGAAAGAATTGACTCTCAGAGTTTGTACTTAACCACAGCCAACGGATTTCAGTAGTCCCGAGGACTAGTTCCGTCTGCGGTGTTTTGGGGGAAACACGTCTAACCAGTACACACCCAATTTAACCATCCGAAGCCAGGGATCACCCTCGGCATCGTTCAAGATAAACCTTGAGACGGGGAGGCTACAACCTCGCGTAGCATGGGATCAAATTTCTATACGCGCGCTATAAGGGGGTGCCCCCCCTCTCGGTCCCAACCGGAAACACCCATGCCCCCTGACCGGATGACTGGCTTTAATCCTGGGCCAAGGTACCATCATCCCGGCCTCTCTGTTTGGTGTGTACACGGAAAGAGGTTACCAACTTACTAAACCGCATCCCTGGCAATGAGACATGTGGTAGCACGGAAAGGGGAAAGAACGGTAACGCGGCTCCAACCACGTTAACGTCCGAGAAAGTCGGATGACGCAAGGCTGGCATGCTACAACAGTACCACCTTGCTGCCCTTCATGTCACCCCATGATAAGGCCATCCCTCATCAGAGATCATCACAACTTTGGAACATGCAGAAACGAAACGATAACATGGCTCCAACCACGTTAACGTCGGAAAAAGTCGGATGACGCAAGGCTGGTATGCTACAACAGTACCACCTTGCTGCCCTTCATGTCACCACATGCTTAGGCCATCTCTCATCAGAGATCATCACAACTTTGGAACATGCAGAAACGAAACGATAACGTGGCTCCAACCACGTTAACGTCGGAAAAAGTCGGATGACGCAAGGCTGGTATGCTACAACAGTACCACCTTGCTGCCCTTCATGTCACCACATGCTTAGGCCATCTCTCATCAGAGATCATCACAACTTTGGAACGACCGGGTAGTTGCCTCACGAGCAACAGGGTATTCACCGACACTCATATGCCACGCACCAACTTTCACGCAAACATGCAAAACACCTGTCATATCAAATGTTCAAACATGCTTGCCTGGTTCGGAGAAGTCGGAGTCTAGCTCGGCGAAGTTCGCGGCTCCGTCACCTCTCCCGGAACCTACGGCAATCACGAAACGGGTACTAACGTGAAAACCAACACATGCACAGAAAATTTGCCCAATATTTTTAAAATAAATCCCATAAAAAACTAGACAAAATTTTAAGAATGTCAGAAAAAGAACCACTCAAAAATACCTTTTTATTAAAAAGTTATAAAGGTTTCTGTCCAGGGACCTTTCTGTAATGAAACAGAAAAGTTCCAGGGTTTTAACTGAGAAAACAGAAAACGGTTCGTTTGGAAATGCGCAAGCGCAAGAGAGAAGACGTATTTTGCCCGAAGGCGCCAACAGAAAACGGTTCGGGGAAATAAAACAGAGGCTGACACGCGGGGTCCACATGTCAGGTTTGAAAGTTCGCCGGCGCCCGAAGACGGCGGTGGACGCCGGCGTCGAACCACGGCGAGTTAGGAGAAACGGAGGGTACCAAGAGCTTCAGTGTCTTCTTCCGCGTCGGTGGGTGGTGGACTCGTCCAACGGGGAGCACCACGTCGACGCCGACACTATCTCCGGCGGACGGCGGTTCGGGTGAGGCTGGGGAACTCCGGTGGAGGGCTGCAAGCTTCAAATTGAAGTGCGGGTCAGAACGAGAGATGCATGGTGAAGTTACTGGCAAGAGAATGGAGGCGGAGGAGCACACACGGGGGCGAATCGGGCTGGATCCCGTGGCGGGTCGCGGCGGCCGGAGTCGAGGAAGGAGACCTCCTCGGGGCTCTTCCAGTGGCTAGGCGTGCTCTAGGGGAAGTGCAGGGCTGGTGGGTGCTCGAGTTGAAGCTCGGGGCCTCTATTTATAGGCAGATCGATGGGGTGGCCGTGAACGGAGAATCTCCGGCGAGCGATTACGGCGGAGCAGTGGATTGGAAGGAGGTTTGAGCGGCCGGGCAGCATCAGTGGGGATTACTGGAGCTGTTCCACCGCTAAACGGAGCTGGCCCGGCGTAATGGCGTCTGCCCACGGTGAGGTGACCGCACGGGCTCAACGGCGGCAGAGAGCGCGCTCCGCGCCCTGCGGTTCACGATGAGAGCGGCAGCGCATTCGGGGGAGTGGACGGCCACGCGGCGGGCTCCGGTGGTTTGGGCGGCGCTGGGTGGAGTCGTCGGCGCCGTGTCTCCCGCTGGCGTCCGCAAAGCCGCCGCCGGCGTCGGTCACGGGGCGGCGCACCTTCTGCTGCTCGTCGCCGACGCCCGCAAGGTGCCAGGCGCTCGTGCGGCGCAGGAACAAGAGGGCGAGGACGAGGAGCAAGGCGACGCGAGGGTACTGGCGAGATCGATGCCCAACTCTGAAGAAAACGACAGTGAGCACTGCAGTGTTCTCTGAATTTCTGAAACTTGACAGTGACCATGCATTGCAGGTGTTCGACAGTAGGTTTTGGTAAAGAGATAAATTTTGCTGGAGCTGTAACTTCATGAGATGACCACTCAATGCACCCAGAGGCTGCATGAATTTACTTGGAATTTTTGGAGAAGGTTTTGAATGAATTTCACCAAATTTGGCAAATCTGGTCCAAACTTGCAGCAGATGTAGTTTGAAAATTTTGAACTGGAGACCAGTGGATCTTCATGGTTCTAGGTTGAGGGTTCAAAGGACTAGGAGGGGAAAAAGGTTTGGTGGCAAAAATCAAAACAGAAAAAGGAGTTCCTTTGTAAATCTCCAAGTGCTATAAGAGAAGACGGAAATTTATTTGAATAGAGTTTGAATGGAAATGATCACATGGGGAGGTTCAACTTGCTGGATTTGATGCCAATCATGATCCAAAGGTGAGGGAAAGGTTAGGAGAGAGGATTTGCACTAATGCCATGGCAAGAAGGAATAGTTGAAAGTGGCAAAGGACTTTCCAAAAGCCATAGTGCATTCTCAAAAAGATTTTCAAAGGTTATTTTCCTCAACTTAAAAACATTTTGTCTTGGGTCCAAATGAAAAGTAAGGACTCCCAAGGCCAAGGCAGATCCTGGGTGAACCCAAATAAAACTTTTGCCATAAGGAAAGTATATGAGAGAGAGAGTTCTCTTGAAGAAAATTTTTAAAACACTCCCCTCAAGTCAAATAAAACCTTTTGAAAAATCCAAATAAAACTTGGGTGTCACACAGTGGCCCTACACCCTTGTCCATGTGCCATGCTATATTATCGGACCGTAATGACTTCGGGTGATGAACACGGTTATGCCCTATACTACATACTATATATGTTACTTTGGTGAACCCCGGACTTTGGTGGCCTAAGATATGGACCGAGATGGACTGCAACAAGATGCCGACGAAGACGAAGACTGTTATTGCTTTAAATTATATACTCTTTCGCTATACATGAGACATAATACGATTAAAGTCGGGTCAGCTTGGAGAGCACCTGCAAGTGATTCACTGTTGGCGGAACGACGGGCAGGTAGAGACCACCTAGGAAAAAGGTTGGCCTGGTCCCTGGTCAATGTCCATGATTATTTCATAATAACACGCTTCACGAGTTCGATGTATTTGATCTGAGACTGTCATTGGCATATATGCACTAACCACTGTGCGGGATAATGGTTTATGGGCCCCCCGGCGTCGTACATTCTCCCGAAGGCTCTGTCAGACGTCACAGTTGGGCGGCACGCGTCCAGGTGATGTCGTAACTACCTGCTTTGTGTAAAGAGATAGCTAGGATTGGTAACGGTTGTCCTCGCAATGTGCAGGAATGCTTAGGGCGATCGACCAATGACCCCTTCACGCTTAGGATGTAGATCCGCGTGCTGACCTCTCTGGAGAGCCTAGGTAGGACTACGAATTATCTAAGGCCGGACATTACCTAGAAAAGCGCGTCCGGCTAGAGGTAATCGAGCGTATCGGGTTATGTGGTGAACCCCTATAGGGAAGTAATCTATTTGAATAGCCGTGTCCACGATAACATGATGACTTGGAGTTGTATCCCGACCTCTTATAACTAAAACCGGATACTTGTTAAAACACACCTAGATAAGAGACAGATACCCCCGGTGATCGCTTTCTCTCAGGGAGACGAGGAAAGAATCTCCGGGCAGGATTATTGCATATGATGATATAAGATGATACTATATACGCTCCTCTCTTTCTATTGCTTTAAGATGTAGTCTTCGATAGGATGAGTTTCTCCCCCTTTTTCGGGCATTTCTGTAGTATAGTCCATAGATATTACATGTTTCCTTTGATACCGATGCATATCTAGTATAGATCTGATGTAAGTCTTGCAAGTACTTTGGATGAGTACTCACCGTTGCTTTGCGACTCTTTTCATTCGACCCGGTAGCTACAACAGCTGTTAGCACCGCGGATGCAGGCTTCCCCGTCAGTGTCTACTACATGGAGACCGGGGACCAGGGTCCCAGACAGGAGGCTTTGCCTTTCGATCTAGTGTCGTTCTTTTTCTCTGTCTTTTTAAGGCAAAACTTGTCTAACTATTTCTGTACTCATATAATATTTGCTTTGATGACTTATGTATTTTCGGTCCTCGTGGCCCTAACTTGTAAAATAATGTTTTATGTTTACATTTGTGTTGTGATATTGACGTGAGTCACCGTCCGTGATCATGCATGATGCGTGTATGATTAGTGCACGATCATAAACAGGGGGCGTCATAACGAGCAAAGGGGAAATTTGTAACTTACCGGAGCGGATGGAGTTCGAGCGTATGCCGACCGGGGAGAAAACCTCGGCGGGAAGGAGATGGCGGGCGAAGAGGAGGAGGAGCCTGCAATGGCGACGCCCGTCGGCATTGCCCCAGTGCTCGTGGCCACTCAGGAGGTCGAGGAAGAGGGTGTCGTCGTCCATGGCCCTGCCTCGCTGCCCGGAGAAAACCCTCGAATGGGGGTAAAAAAAACCCGCCCACAGTGGTTCCGAGCAGCGGCGCCACACCCAGGACTACGAGGTCTGGATACGGAGGCGGAGCTGGAGCGGCCGACACCAAATTGGCCGGACAAGCGGGCCTGATGCAGATCAGCGACAGCGCGCGGAGGGTCGCCATGACGTCGACGCCCGAGTTCGCGAGGCCGGCAACCCAGCAGCTTGTGGATGGGTTGCTGTTGGCGTCGATGGGGGGTCAAGCGATGGCGCGGCGACGGACGAGCCATTGGAGGAGATGAGAGCAAGGGGCGGTGAGGAGGGTGAGAAAGAATGGTGTGAATGGAGACGTGGGCGGTGACACGAGAGAGGGAGGGGGGTGTTATTGAGACGTCCCAACCATCTCACGCGCTCCCTGAGGCATGCAGCCAAGAGCCATGCGTGGCCGCAACGAGCCTGGCTGCCGAGAAACTGCCGATTCGGCTGTCGCTCGCGGGTCTAGCCCGGGATTGCTTTAAGTTCCCTGCGGCCCAAGATGTAGATGCAGCCCAGGAAACCAAACAGCTGTTTTTCTTCCCGCGCGGACCTAGTTGGGCTTAATGCATGCAACCAAACACGTCCTTGCATAGCGACTAGCTGCAGACTCGTTGGCAACATGTGGACGAACAAAGTCGAAAGAAATCTGGGAGTTTCGGCTATGTGTCCAGTGTGTGGGCGTGAAGAGGACTCGTTGCACGTTTTCTTTGGATGCAATCATGCTGTTTGGCTCTGGGAGGCCATGTCCGCATAGTGGGAAACTTCATGACCTTGTTGCAGAGTTTCCCACGGTCCAAAGAAAACTTTTCTGGAGACTGGGTAAACTTCATGACCGTGTTGGCGTACTACTGATGAGGAAACACGAAGCCGGCTGTTGATGCTTTTCTGGAGAACTTGGTACCTTAAAACCAGATTGTTCACTCCTGTTGATGTCTCTGTCAGGGCATGCACTTGAATCCACAAGCTGACTCTTTGAAGGGAAAGGAGATGGTAGTTCTGAGCCACCAACACAAGCAGATGCATCACAGCGAATATCAGTTCGTGGACCAAACCGTGGGCAGAGTTATAACTTAACACAGATCCTTTCAAAAAAAAAAAACATAACACAGATGCTCATACTTGGAAGGTCAAGGGGGTGCTGGCACGATCCTCAGGGACTCTTTGATGGCTCTATCATTTTTAGCTCATGCAGACATCTATACACATGCACTAAGCAGAATTACTAGGGATAAATAGGGATTTTCATTGGCACTACAATGGAGTAATTCACCCATTGATGTTGAGTCAGATTGTTTGAAGGCTATCTCGATGATCAAAGAAGGAACGGGCAACAAATCAAAACATGCTTTCATCATTAGGGAGATTATTAATAGTACGGAGGAACAAAATTCTTGTATTACTCACACTCGTCAGAACTGTAATAGTGCTAGTCACTTCATGGCTAATTTTGGTAGGCTACGAAGCTGAACAGCAGTGGGGCTAGGCTCTGGCCCAGGAAATTATTGGACAAGATTGTACGACCGAATTTTGAGTAATACAAGAATTATTTCGGAAAAAAGTCTAACTGTTCTACTCCTGTGCAAAAAATTCATGACGAAATAACATTCGATGTGCTCAGGACAGAAGAAAAAACAAAAGCAAGCAATACTATGAAAAACGCCATTTCTGAAGCATTTTGGGCTACCTGTTTTGGCTTTTTACCTAAAGTGTCACGAATGTGATTTCTCCACAAGAATTTATATGTAGGGTAGAACACCGAAGAATGTTTGTCAACAAAAAACATATTTTTTTTTCTTTTTTTGGGTGCTATTTTTTGAACCTGGGAGCAGAATGACAGGCAACGAAGCTACATATCTGCAGAGAGCTGATTCCAGAATGTAGCACCTCCTTTTACATGCCATCTCATCGTATAAAGATGCCTTATCATAGCAGAAAATATCATTGCAATTTTCCCCCATTTAAGTATAGGGTATAAAAAATAGCAAGCAAGTCATCTGGAATAGACCAATCATAAACATCAAGATTTTGTTTTATCCTTTCAACGTTCAAGCTCTTTGGTAGTACACTATGACCCATCTGAATGTTCCAGCGCAGGGCCACCTGTGCAGCAGTTCTCCCAAGTTTATTTGCTATTGAGATGATGACTGGTTGTTGAAGGATATTACTGTTCATCCAAGGCGTACCAGGTGAACCTAGTGGTGAATATGCCTGCAAAATAAATATACATAATCAGGTATAATAAGAACATATATTTTTAGACATAAGCAAGCCAGCGGCCCCAAGTGCACCGCGGACTTACAGAAAGATGAATACCGGTTGACTGACAAAAGTTGTGGAGTTTAGTTTGCTGCCAACCCGGATGACATTCCACCTGATTAACAGCTGGATGTACACGAGCTACAACAAGCAAGTCACCCAGTTTCTTTATTGAGAAGTTACTCACACCTATTGCACGAGCTTTTCCAGTGTCATATAACTTTTCCATAACTCCCCAAGTAGCAGGGATGTCAGGTCGTACAAAGTTTTCAGGGTTGCTTGCGTTGGTGCCCTTCTTGAGTCTAAATTGCCAATGGATCTACAAATTTGCATACCGGTAAAAACTCAATTTCAAATTATTCATGAAAACATTGCTATATATAGCTCCAACAGTTAAACACAAAAATCCACCTAAACTAAAATGTAATGGTAAAATTCTTCAAATATATAATATATTTTTCACAAATATATTCAAGATGCTGAAAATGATGCCCAACCTCAAGACACTATACCAACACGTACCAAAAGAAAACAAAATAGAAAACCATATGGAGAAACATGCATGTGCGTTAAGTGGTGGGTAACTGAAATTGTTTTAGTTGGATGTGGATTTGTGACTAGATCACAGAAAAGAAGCCCGCGTGCACGTAAACTATATAATTACTAAGCAGTGGACTGACCACTTAATAGTGGATCGTGTTTCAACACATTAAACAATACAATTACTAAGCATGTAATTACTAAGGCTGGTTGTAATGGGGAGTATCATATACATGAGTAGTATCATGTATATGATACTAGTATATGATACTACCTCCCTAATGCATAGTATCATATTTTAGTATTATGTAGTACTCTATTTATTGCCATGCATGACACAAAGTAGCATAACATTTATTATGATACGGTATCATGATATGATACTCCACCCTCTCTTTCTTCATTTAATGTTATGACACCTCATCAAAATTGCCTAGTTGGCATGCATGATACTAGCTATGATACTACCATTACGACCAGCCTAAGTAGTGGACTGGCCACTTAAGGCTGCCCACAATGGGGAGTGTCATCTACTAGTACTAGTGTATGATATTACTAATGCATAATCATAAGTTAGTATCTTAGATTGTTTCATTTATTCTCATGCATGACACAATGTGGTATAAAATTTAATATGATACGGTATCATGATATGATACCAAATTCTCAATTTCCTCATTTAATTATGTGCCATCTCATGAAACACACTTATGATACACTCATTACGGGCAGTCTAATAGAGGATCGTGTTTCCACACATTAAACTATAGGTGGGTATGAATAACACATATTGATTTGTCAATGATAACCTAGAGAAATCTTAAGTTTAGTCTAGTCCAGATCACAATACCCCTAGTTTTCTGAGGTGTCTTATTCAAGATGATAAAAGGAGCATGCAAAAAAGTAGAGTAGAAATCACCATATTCAGTACACAAAGTGAGATAGAACAACACAACGGCAAGATTGCAGCAACTGGATAGTGAAACACAATTATGAAATGGAAGAGTGAAGTAACATGCAAGAGTGAAGGATTAATACAATCAGGATCAGATTTGTTACCATGGTTGTCCCTGTCTTCAGCTCTGCTTTTGGCCATGTCTTCAATTTTTTGGTCCTCCTTGCCTCTTTTTCTCAGACTTCTTCCTTGTCTTCTTCAGTCCTATCGTCAATAGTAACATGAGTCTCAGCCCCCCCCCCCCCCCCCCCCCCACACACACACACACAGTTTCAACTGACTCCTGACTAGCATTGTGATCAGTGGGCTCAGAATATCTTCCATTGCCATACTCCTCCCTCCTGTCCAGTCCCCTTTTTTCAATGTCCTCAACATCCATGTTAGCCAGCTCCATTTCATACTTCTCCCTATCAGCAGCCTCTTTTTTCATTTGTTGAATAGTCATCTGTTGTTGGGTTATCCTAGTTTCCAATTTTCTCCTGACCTCTTCCAACTCTCCAGTCCTCTTTTCTTCTTTAGCCCACAGAGCAGCCTGCCTGACTTTTTCTTCTTCCAGAATCTGGACTCTTTTTGTCAAGCTATTTACCTCTCTTTGCATCTTACTCCTCTCAACAGCCATTTCCCTAGAGATATTCCCAATGATTTCCTCCAAAGAAATTTTCAGCATCTCATTCTTTTTATCAATCTCTTCCACTTGGGCAAGTGACGGACTGCCCCAAGGCAAGTTGTGTTTCTCTTTGCTTTCAACTCTAGATCTTTTCCTGTTTTCCTCAGCTCCCTCCCCATCCTCCAGGGCTATTTGAGCTGCTTCTTTTCTCTTATCTCCCACGTACAACAGGTCGATGATTGTCATCAGCCGTGTAACCATGTCCCAAAAAATGACCGTCCAACCTTTGGGGCGTGGAACGGGAGTGAATAACTACAATTCAAAACACGCGTTTGTGTTAGGCATCATAGCCACAAAGATTATCACAGATGACAGATTTCTGGTTCAACTAGGACAGATGGTATAATGATATTATTCTTGTATTTTCCATATCACCCGTGCTGATGTGATGTCATACTTCACTGCACTAGCTGCTAACTGGTTCTGAATCTACACAGTGTGGACATAGTCAAAATCGGATAGCACCAATGTCTGCAGCGGGGTATTGCATTGAAATCAGCACGCGATAAAAAAATGTTAGTTATTTGCATACGTCGCAATGATAATTTTTCCCTCACCGAGAAATCGGGTTCAAGTGGGTGCCTCCTTGTTAGGTAGGGCGATTCTTCATCTGAGCTGATTTTCTGCGCACGGCTCCTTAGGCGCATGTTATCTCTATCGCTTGTTAATGCACTAAGATTGTTGTTCTCAGAGTAGAGTCGCGGTTCATTAAATTGTCTCTGACTGAATACGTTGTACCAGCTTGGAACAGATGTACTCCCTCAGTCCCATAATGTAAGACGCATTTTGACACTAGTGTAGTGTCAAAAAATGTCTTACATTATGGGACGGAGGGAGTATAAATTAGGTTCAAGACGCGTGATGATACAATCAGTTCTAGACCTAGAATATGAGCCGGTGTTCGTCTATACAAGGACAGATTTTTGTGTTGGGGGGTATCTGTTCTGTCGATCAGTTGTACATTCACACATTACTAACCAACGACGGAATGGAACAAAGGCAAGATGCAGCTGGTCGTCTACAGTGCATTACTGTCAAAAACGCTCTTATACAACTTTGAGAAGCAAAGAGGGGGAGCCCGAAAACACCGTGGTCCCAGATGGCTCCCCCCTCCTCCTCTTCCTTCGTCCACCCGCTCCCCGCTCCCTTCCTCCTCCCCTGCCCTCGCCGTTGACCATGGCTCCCCCGCCTTCCCCCCTCCCTCCCGCCGTCTCCCCCCCCCCTTCTCTGCGTGTCGGGTCGGCTCTCCTTGCTCTCCTTCGGCGGCGTCCTTCCCCGGCTCGCGCTTTTGGGCGCTGGGCGACTCGGTGGAGTCGGATGATGATTCTGAGGTCTGCGCTCTGCCGGTGGTGGTGCCGGCGGTGCCGTCCGTGCCTGCGTCGGGCCGCGCCCGGAAGTTCGCTCCGGGTGGTCGGGGCCGGCCGGTGTCGTTTCCCTCTGGATCGTCGGGGTGGTGGTGCGTTGGTCGGCGACAGCGGCGTGCGGGTCGCGGCCCGGCTCCTTCCCCTGATCGTGGTCTCCTCGATCCCTCCCCGTCCGCTGTGAGGCTGGAACTGGTTGAGGTGGCGTCTCCGACTGCTGGTCCTGTTCTCCCTCCTCCTCTCTGGCCTAGGCCGGCGACGGTGGCGGCGGTCGCTTCGGCTAGTGCGGGGGAGGCTGGCGGCCATGCCCTAGATCTGGTTTCCCCTCTGGTCGTGGTGGGCCCTGTTGGGCATCTGGGCCTAGCAGCGTCTGGCTCGCCTCGGGCTGGGCCGCCCGGGCCCCCGGTTCTGTCTTCCCTCGAGTCTTCCCCCCCTTCCGTCTGTGGGCCCGGGGCAGCGTCTGTCCCCTCCCCGGGCCTGCGCTCCCGTTTCGGCCCAGTCGGTCCCCTCTGGCCTGGTCTGCTTCCTCCCCACCCCCTCTCCTCCTCTCCTTCGCTGAAGTGATCGCCATGGACAAGTCTAGGGGCTCCTCCTCCGAGGCCCTTTCGGGTAGCAAGCGGGCCCGTGAAGCTTCGCCAGGCGATGGTGTTGATCTGGCCTATGAGGCGGAGCTGCGGTCGAAGCTCGAATCTGAGCGGGTGGTGCGCATGGTGCCGGACGAGCGGGGGGGGGAGGGGGGGTTGGGAGGCGGGGCCGGAGCGCTCCGTGGCCAGATCTGGGATGGCGCTCCCTGGATCTGGTGGTGCGTCGGGGTCGGGGCTGGATCCGTGGGAGGCCGCTGCCGCTTCGGCTGGCGGTGGCTCTTCCTCGTCGATGCCGCGTCCTGCTCCGGCCAGGGGCCCGGTCCCGCCGCCTCGGCCTCCCCCTCGCTCATTTGTGGCGGGCGCTACCTCTCGCTCGGGGCCGCGCTTCGGGCCTGGCTCTTCCTCTTCGCAGGTTGGGGGCCGGCTTCCTCCTCCCTCTGCTTCGGGTGCCCCTTCTGCGACCCGCGGCGATGGCATCCTGCAGCCGCCGCCTCCCCCTCCTCGCCAGCATCCTGCGCCCTCGGGCCCTTCCCCGACCCTGACTTGTTTTGCTTGCCACCGCCCGAATCACTTCCAATCTAGATGCACCAACCCACCCTTCTGCCTCATATGTCGCTCCGATGGTCATCTTACTGTGGACTGCCGTAACCATACCAAGAGCCCCTCCGTCATACAGTTTGGCCTGGGTCTTCCCGGATGCTCTTTCTTCGCTCTGGACGCTGATGTTCCTGTGGTGATGGCTGCGCCATCCCTCTCTAACGCGGCCATCATCACGGTGTGCGGTCAGTTGATTTCTCCGCAGACCCTCCTGGATGGTTTGAATATATGGGACGATGGTGGCTGGGACTGGCAGGTGCGCCAGCTTTCAGAGCACGAATTTGCAGTGGTTTTTCCCTCTAAAGACTGTCTAAGGATGATCTCCTCGTGCACCAGTTTTACCCTCCCCCTGAACCAGCTTGTGGTATCTGTCAAAGCGGCTACTTGCAGTGCTAAGGCGGTGCACTACTAGGAAAAGGGCTACTAGTGGCGCACCTGTTTTGCCTACTAATGGCGCACTACAAGTGCGCCACTAGCACCACGCCATTAGATTTTATTACTAATGGCGCACCGGTGGTGCGCCATTAGTATACCAGATACTAATGGCGCACCATGTGGTGCGTCATTAGTATACCATTCGGTGCTCCACTGGTATTCCCTCCAGGTGCACCACTAATAACCTTAGAGGTGCGCCACTAGTAATAAAGGAAGGTGCGCCACTAATAAGGGCTTAAATGCGCCACTAATAATGTATTTGGAAAACAAAAAAAAATCTAAATTTACAGAAAACAACCTATAAGGAAAAATAATTTAAAAACAAAAAATGAAATAGAATCATAATTTTTATTATAGTAAGAATATTACAATGTCTTTACAAGTTTCCAATAAAAGGAAAATTGCAAGGAAATAAAAGAAAATCCTAAAACTAATCTTCTAGTAATCTTTTCTTCTTTTTCTTCACTTTATCCCTGCAAAATGTAACAAAATAAACAGGAAGACAAACAAACTATTTATAACATGTCAATACTGTCATTTTTTATGCAGAACTAGATATGAGCATATATTTCCAGAATTACATGGTGTGAATATTGTATGAGTAAGATTATAATGGAAATGAATTTTGATAGGAGCCCACTTTCGACAAGTATTTATCTGACAGAGCTAAATAATCAGGGCATTTACCTTTTGATAATATTATTATACTATACTACCAGTATACTACTCCACTTGGCTTCATTTGAATGTACAGTCAAATTAAAAAAATGTGTTCATGGGGCAGCAGCATTAAGATTCGACCGTTTTCTGTCGGCCAACATATATATGGATAAATCAGAGATTAGAAATGCATATAAAAGAAGGAAAATCAAGAAATATTAATCAATTGGGGTAGTCATGGTGTACTCAGTTTTATTACGGTGGCCAACTTTCACTATGTGTATATGTTTGAACAAAAAAACTGTGGAAATAATGATAGCGAATGGAAGAGTAGCACAAACATGTTCATCCAGTTCCACAACCAACCAAGTAAAGACAGTACCAACAAATGATCAAGAGAAAAGCAACCTTCCAGGCAGATAGGGCAAACATCCTCCTCCTCGATCTTATCTTCAAGGGCACCTTTTTCACATGATTCGTATTCATCCACCTTCAGAGATTCCTGCTGATCATCTGTTTTGCTTTTGATATCTGACTTCTCCAGATCTGCACATGAAAAATTATAAGCTTGCATCACTACCATCACTAGGCTAATTCTAATAAGCCTAAAATAAATAAATTCTAATCAGCCTCAAAGCCCATAAGAGCTTTACCTGGGTTTTCTGTAACTGGCAAACTAACATCATAAGGCAATGGTGCAGGGGGTGCCCGATAAGTGTCAGGAGTGGATGTGTCCAGATTTGTGTCAACGGCGACTATAGCAGAAGCTGGAGATGATCCATCAAAGGCAGAAGACAAAGGTTCATGCTCCTCCTAATGACAGCAAGCAGCATATCACATAGACAACATGACATGTGACATTAAGAAGTAGCATACTAACTAAAAAGTAGCATGCCTCATGACAGTAGTATTGAGCACAATTAGTATAGCCTTAGACTAGTAATTCATGCCTTTGGTCCTAACAGTTTTACAAAACTGATAACAATAGCACAATTAACAGTACAAGAAAACCAGCAACTATATCCATAGTGCCAACAACAGTAGAAACAACCTAGAACCACTTGAACTAGATACAGTAGGATGTCAATAAGGCATTATCCAAGTTCTTACACAAACCAGAACACCAAATCAGATACATAAGCAAGGGCATGACCACAGGAGCAACTAAAGGGATAGCAACAATTACTGGCAACATTAGAATAACCTTTAGTTGGCCCTAAAACAATCAGCAGTAGCAATGCATCAACAGAGCGGCAACAATGGCCAAGACACTAGAAGTAGTAGTAGGCCAGAGAGGAGAAGTGGAACTCATTGGGCTAGGGTTGTAGCCGATGCCGAGCACGTCACTATACCAGCACGGCGAGGCAGCAGCCACAGCACCGCACGGCGCCAACCAACGCCGGGGTCGCGCAGCACGCCTCCCGACCGGCGGAGGGGCACCGTGCATAGCAGGAGCATGACCCAGGCAACACCAGCACCACCAGGAGGTGTGGGAGGTGGCGTACCCGACTGGAGCAACGAGAAGGAGACTGCCGGCGATGAGGGGCTCATCACCACCGAAACCCTAGCGGAGGGGCTCGATGGGAACGACCTCAGGAGGCGAGGATAACCAAATTGAGCCGGTGGGGAAGGTAGATCAGCTCGAGGGGGAGCTGCCGGTGCCTAATCCGCCGCCCGCTGGCTTCGCCGTCGCCGGAGGTGAGGTGGCGGCCGAATCCCTAGCTAGCTACGGGGGATGATGGAGGGTGGGAGCGCCGATTCTGGCCGGAGGGGAAGGAGGCCTGGAGCTTGGGGAGGTTGGGGGAGTGCTTCCCGCAGCCGGAGCTCGCCGAAATAGGCCGGCGTGGGTGGTGGCGGCGACGAGGGAGAGGGGTTCGTGGGGGACAGAGGAGAAGGTCGCGAGACAGAGAGGGAGGAGGCGTTCGGTGGAGTTGGGTGGGCTCTATCTCGTGAGCTCTTTTTCTTGAAACATAATTACTAATGGCGCACCGTGGGAGTGGTGCGCCATTACTAGAACTAGTAATGGCGCACCACCCCACGGTGCGCCATTAGTAGTTTTGCAAAAATTAAAAAAAAAATTACTAATGGCGCACCGTGGGAGTGGTGCGCCATTACTAGTTGAACTAGTAATGGCGCACCATCCCACGGTGCGCCATTAGTAGTTTTGAAAAAATTAAAAGAATTTTTTTTTACTAATGGCGCACCGTGGATGTGGTGCGCCATTAGTATTTGCACACTAATGGCGCACGAACACATGGTGCGCCATTAGTATTTAGTAATGGCGCACCACATGTACAGTGCGCCATTAGTGTCCATATTGGCTATAGCTGTTTTTGTAGTAGTGGTGGGACCTCTCAGCAAAATCTTGGTGCTAGTTGACGACGTGCCAGTTGGGCTTCGATCTGTGGAGTTCATGATGGCGTTTGGTAAGCTCATTGGCAAGCCCGTGGAAGTGGATTTGGAATCTTTGGGAAAGGTTGGCCCGGTTCGTCTCAATGTTTGGTGCATCGACCCCGTCTGTGTTCATGGTTCTGTTGACGTCTTTCCTTCTCCTGAGGGTGTGCGACTTCGGGTTCGGGTGGAGGGGGTGCTGAACCTCGTGCTCCACCCCCGCCTCCTCCTTCCAAGCCTTCGGATCATGATGACATGCAGGGGGATGGGTCAGCTGGGGGGCATAACCCAAGTGGAGGTACTGATCCGCGTTTTACGCAATCTGAATGGGACAAGTTGGACTCGGATGAACGCGAGCTGCTCAAGGATAATGCCCCTGCCCCAAATCCCCAGAAGGAGGACTTGGCTCCCCGTGACGCTGCTGATGGTAAAGGGACCCCCTTCTCTGGTGTTTGCTCCAATGTTCCTACTCGCCCACAGTCTCCGTCCTTCTCTGGGATCGAGGATCTCCCAGCTTCCCCCTTGCGCTCCTCCGAGCCCTCAACTAAGAAGAAGAAGAAGTCGTCGGTCCGGAAATTCTCGGCTAAGAGTCGGGCCTCCTCTACTTCCAAGCTTGCGGCGGCGGGCCTGGCCCGTCGTCTGGACAAGGATCTGGGCTCCGCCCCGGGGTCTGGCCCCGGGCCGGCGTCGCCGGTCCGATGTTCCCCTCTGCTCCAATCTCCGTCGTCCACGGCGCGGAAGGGGCGGCGCGTGCGCGATTCTGGCGTTTCGGTGGCGGTGCGGGCGGAACGGCGTGCCGCGGCCAGGGATCTCCCTCCTTCAGGTTCGTCTACCCATCCACCTCTTCCTGTCTCTCCTGTTCGCCTTGTCTTACCAGCCCTGTCAGATGATTATTTGTTGCATATCATGTCTGATATTGGGGTCGCTGCTATACCGGGGATGGGCTCTCCTTCTCACCTCATCTCTTTCATTAGGGCCAACGAGGCAGCCCAGGCTGCTATTGCTAAGGCCGTGGAGGCCGCGAAAGGTGCTATCCCTGTGGGTGCTCAGGGCCAGGCCGGGGGGTTCGAGGCGACAAATGGTTGTGGCCAGTCGTCTGCCCTCCGGCCCTTGCTAAGGTTGGGCGTCCCAAGCGATCTAAGCCTTGTGTGGCTCCGTGCAGATCGAGTCTTCGCACTAAAAATCTTTCCTACAAATGAAAGCTTTATTCTGGAACGTTCGTGGTTTCGGTGCTAGGGGGCGCCGGGACCAGATTCATGACTTGGTTTGTGGTGAACATATTGATATCTTAGGGTTGGTCGAAACGTTTAAGGAATCTTTCTCCCCTTCTGACCTCTCTGCGATAGCTGGGATGGATAGGTTTGACTGGAACTCTCTCCCTGCTTCGGGCCATTCTGGGGGTATCTTGATCGGGTCCAAACGGGACGTTTTTGATTTCATTGCTTTTGATCATGGTATATTTTGGGCTAGTTGTGTGGTTCATCATCGTCAACTGAACACTTTGTGGGAATTTATGGTGGTATACGGCCCTGCGGATCACTCGCTTGCTCCCCTTTTTCTGGATGAACTTTCGATTAAGATTGAAGCTTGTAATATTCCTCTTCTAATTGGGGGTGATTTCAATTTGTTACGTTCTCCGGCCGACAAGAACAACCCTAATTTCTCTTGGCCGCTTGCCAATGCTTTTAATGACTTCATTAGTAATTGCGCGCTTCGTGAGCTCCCTAGGGTGGGGGCGCGATTCACCTGGTCTAACCATCAAGCCTCGCCTATCCGGTCGGTGCTGGACAGGGTTTTTGTTTCTATTCAATGGGATTCGCTCTTTCCCCGCGCGCTACTGAAGGCCAGGCCTGTGGTGGGCTCTGACCATATTCCCCTGATCCTCAATGCCGGTATCCTCTCTTCTGTCTCTCCCTCCCGTTTCCAGTTTGATGCGTCTTGGCTCGTTGTTGAGGGTTTTGGTGACATGATGGTTTCTAAGATTACTAATCTTCTAGCTTCTCCTCATTGCTCCTTTGGCCCCATGGATGATTGGCACAAGTTGTCTTACGAGCTTCGCAAATTCTTGAGGGGGTGGTCTCGGAATAGGATGGCTGAGTTGCATAGAGACAAAGAGTCCCTTGAATCTCGAATCCGGGATTTGGATCTATCTGCTGACATATTTGGGCTCTCCGCCTCTCAGTGGGCCACTCTCTACTCCCTGGAAGACGCTTTGATGGTGCTTCACCATCAGTCTGAAATCTACTGGCGCCAACGAGGTGCCCTCAATTGGACCTTGAAAGGTGATGCTATGACGGCTTATTTCTTTGCAATCGCGAATGGCAGACGTCGCAGGTGCTTCATTGACTCTCTGTTGATTGACGGCGTTAGAATTTCGGACCAATCCCTCATCATGAATCATATTGTTAGCTTCTACTCCAATCTACTCTGCTCTAAGCCGGACCCTTGGTTTGGCCTCTGCTCTGATTTCTGGGATGAGGGATCTAAGATCTCTCTGGGCAAAAATTCGGACCTGATGGTCCCCTTATCTGACGAACAGATCTGGCAGGTGATTGGCTCGGCCAACCCGAATGCTGCTTCCGGCCCTGATGGTTTTTCTATCCCTTTCTTTAAAAAGTTCTGGCCGCAGTTGCGGCCTCTCATTTGTAACATTATCCAAGGGTTCTGGTTGGGTTCGGTGGATATCTCTCGCCTTAACTACGCTGTAATTACCCTTATTCCTAAAGTCAAGGGCGCGGAATTGATCTCGCAATTTAGGCCTATTGCCCTTATTAATAACTTCGCCAAGTTTCCGGCTAAAGGGTTAGCCACTCGCCTCTCCCCCATTGCCCACTGCACCATTAGCCCTTTTCAGTCGGCTTTCATTAAGGGTCATTTCATTCTGGACGGGATTCTCTGCTTGCACGAAATAGTTCATGATCTTAAGATCCACAAGTCGAAAGCGGTGATTCTAAAATTAGACTTTGAGAAGGCCTATGACTCGGTGAGTTGGTCTTTTTTGCGTAGAGTTTTATTGGCCAAAGGGTTTGAGGGGCCCCTTGTTCATAGAGTGATGCAGTTGGTCTCGGGTGGCCATACTGCCATCAATGTTAATGGTCAGGTCAGCAAATTCTTTGCCAATGGTAGGGGCCTGCGGCAAGGTGATCCTGCCTCTCCCATCCTATTCAATTTTGTCGCGGATGCTTTATCCCGCCTGCTTTCCAGGGCTGCCACTTGTGGGCACATTACTCCGGTTTGTTCTAACCTTATTCCTCATGGTTTGACCCATCTCCAATACGCGGACGACACTATTATTATGGTCGAGTTGAATGAGGCCTGCCTTGCCCACCTCAAATTTATCTTATTGTGCTTCGAGGCGATGTCGGGGCTTAAGATTAACTTCGCAAAGAGCGAAGTGGTTGTGACCGGTGTGGATGAGTCGGAAGCTGCGCGAGTGGCCCACCTTCTTAACTGTAAGCTGGGCTCCTATCCGTTCAAGTACTTGGGTTTGCCTATTTCCCCGGATGTGCTTCATGCCAAAGATTTTGCTCTGGTAGTCACAAAGGTGGGGAACAGGGTCCTTCCCTGGCGGGGTAGATATAATACGAATGCGGGTAAAGTGGCTCTAATTAATGCTTGCCTCTCCTCCCTCCCCATGTTCCTTATGGGCTTCTATCTCCTGTCGGCTGGGATCCATGCTGGTTTTGATAAACACCATGGGGCGTTCTACTGGAATGCAGCGGACAACCGTCGCAAATATCGCTTCGTCAAATGGAAATTGATGTGTAGGCCCAAAAACCTTGGGGGGTTAGGAATTCTTAATACTTCCATCATGAATCAATGCTTGATGATTAAATGGTGGTGGAAGATTATGAGTGCTGAGGATCAACCCCTTTGGTAGTTGATCCTTAAGGCTAAATATTTTCCGTCTTCGAGCCCGATGTTTGCCTTGCCGCGTGGTGGCTCTCAGTTCTGGAAGTCTCTAGTCAAAGTTAGACCTGTTTTTCAATCTCTCGTTAAGTTTGTTGTTGGGGACGGTTCCTCGATTAGGTTTTGGCTTGACTGGTGGTGTGCAGATTCAACACTTTCGGTGACCTTCCCTACCCTTTTCTCTTACTGCTCTGATCCTAATATTTCTATTGCGAAGCTTGCGTCCCAGGGGTGGAACCTGGCCTTTCGTCGCTCTGTGTCGCCTGTAGAGTTTTAAGATTAGCAACGTCTTACTGCCCTCTTCCCAACGCTCTCGACGGTCAGGGATTCGATGCTTTGGCCGCTTTCTGCCTCTGGGCGTTTTTCTGTTAAGTCTCTTTATTCTAAGCTTGTTGGTGGCACGCCTACCAATCGTTTTCCCCAAATTTGGAAGGCCCGTATTCCCCCTAAGATTAAAATCTTCTTGTGGCAAGCCTTCCGAGGCCGGTTGCCCTCGGCTGATCAAATCCGTAAGAGAAATGGGCCTGGCTCCGAGTTGTGTGCCCTTTGCGGTGATGTGGAAGACTCGGATCATATCTTTTTTCACAGTCATTTGGCTAAGCTTGTTTGGAGTTGCGTGAGGGACTGGCTTCGTGTCTCTTGGGCCCCTGCCTCCTTTGCCGAGTTGCGCAGCTTGGCCTCCAACCTCGCCGGTGTATCTAGGCGCATCTTTTGGGTGGGCTTGGGGGCTTTATGCTGGTCTCTGTGGACAACTAGGAACAAATTTACTATCGAGCATGTGTTTCCGGCTAAACCGGCTGACTGCTTATTTAAATCGTATGCTTTCCTGCAGCAGTGGAAATCATTGACTAAGGTCGACGACCAACAGGCGCTCTCTATGCTGATCGATGAAATCCGGACGACGGCGTCTCAGTTATGCAAACAAGAGCAGGATGCCTGATTGCTTCTTTTGGGCTGGATGCTTTAGCTTTAGTTAAATCTTTCTGTTCCGGCCTGCGTGCCGTGTACTGGCGAGGGAGCCATGTACCTGACTTTATCCTCCGTCGTTTCGCCCAGCGTTGGGGCTTGGGTGTGTCTGATACTTATCTGTGATGCTGTTGCTACCTTGCCTTATGGCTTTATTTATAAAGTCGGGTGTATGCCTTTCCTTTAAAAAAAAAGAAGCAAGGAGGGGTGCCCAGAACACAAGTCTTTATGAATCGTTTTCATGATGCTTTAAACTTTTGTAATTTGAATGATCTTGGGTTTGACGATGACATTTTTACCTAGCGCAATAATAATTTTCATGTTGGTGGGTATATTGGGGAAAGATTAGATAGAGCTGTTGCAAATGTTGAATGGTGTGCTTGTTTCCCGGGGTACAAAGTGGTAAATGGTTGCCCTGAACATTCTGACCATCGTCCCGTTATTTTGCATGTCAATGGAGCGTCCAAGAGACCCAGGGCGAAACCAAATAATCTGAATAAACGTTTTGAGGCACGTTGGCTGTTAGAGGATGATTGTGAAAGAATTGTGATGGATGCTTGGCAAAAGGCTGGTGACCGAGGAGAGAACACGGTTGCACAACTTATTAAGCTGTGTCGCAGGAGCTTGATGCCTGGAGCAGAGAGGTCCTTGGGAATTTGCAACAGCGTATCAATATACTGCGTGCTGACTTTGGAAAAGTGCCGGTGTGGGAACCTGACAGAAGCAGATCTGAGGCATGAGCAGGTGATCAGGTTTAAGCTTGATCGGCTAGAGGAACAACTAGATATTTTTTGGCGCCAACGAGCATGCAACATGGCTGGTAAAGGGAGACCGTAATACTGAATTTTTCCACAACTTTGCGTCGGCTAGAAAGAAAAAAAAAACAGAATAGAAAAGCTCATTGGGGAAGATGGTGTGGAGGTGAAAGGGATGGCTGGTCTGAAGGAACTTATTACTAACCACTTTTTAAACTTGTTTACCCCTATGGCAGGTCCAAATTTTAACCAGGCGTTACAAGCAGTACAACCGAAGGTGACACCCCATATGAATGATCTATTAAGAAAGGAGTACACTCTTGAGGAAGTGAAGCAAGCCCTTGATGATATGGGTGACCTTAAGGCACTCGGTGCGGATGGTATGCCGGCTATTTTCTTAAAGAGATTTTGGAGTACGGTGGATGAAGCTGTGACACGGGAGGTATTACATGTGTTGCGAGGCGGCAGTATACCAGAGGGATTGAATGAAACAATTGTTGTGCTTATCCCAAAGGTTTGGAACCCTGATCGTATCAAAGATCTACGCCCTATTAGCCTTTGCAATGTGGTGTATAAGCTTGTGTCTAAAATTGTGGCAAACCGTCTCAAACAAATATGAGATTATTTCAGCCAACCAGAGCGCCTTTGTGCCAGGGCGTTTAATTTCTTTTTTTTAGGATAACCCAACTGGGTCAAAACCAGCTTAGTTACAGTCATTAAGTAGGATCTCCTTGAGGTCCTCAGGAGCTGAACCCAGCTGGAGAAAGTCGCCCGCGTTTCTAGCTTGGCCAGCCAGCCAGTCGGCAGCCTTGCTCTGGTTTCTCTTGACCCATCCAATACTGTATGATCTGAAGCCGTTCAGTACTGCGGTGATATCTGCCATGATTGGGAATAGGCAAGATTTGTTTGTAGATCCCGGGGCCAGCGATCTTGCCAGTGATTGACAGTCCACCTCAACCTGGAGCGCGCCATTGAAGTACTTGGCCAACTCCCGGAGCCATGCAGTAGCGCAAGGCTTTCAGCTTCCTCCATTGTTTCGCACTGTCCCAGGTTGCGACCCATCGTCAGGTATATCAGTCCTTGAGTATTCCTGGCAATGGCCCCTCCCACGCTCAGACCCGACGAAACCTCATATGCCGCATCCGTATTTAGTTTAACCCTCCTGGTGGCGGGGGAGCCCATTTATCTGAGATCGTTGCTGACATTGGTTGGGTCTGTTCTTCAAATAGATTCTGACAGCAGATACTGACGTCAGTGTTGGTTTTGTCTTGAGAAGCCTTCACTTCCTGTTCATACTTAATCAGGAAAGCTACTGATCTCGATATCGATTCCTTTCCATTCCCATGAATTATATTATCTCGGAGGAACCAAGCACACCATAGTAGCAGTAAGATTTTGTTTTGTTCGTCTGCTTCACAAGCATTCAGAAGGCTTTGTAGCCAATCCTGACCAGTATACCAAAATGCTCTCTCCTTTGGTAGGTTCCAATGTGTTCGCATCTCTTGACGGAGTGCTCTGCTCTTAGTACATGACACACCACCGCATGGTATTCACTCTCCTCTGTTATGCCTCAGATGTCACATACACTGTCTGTGGCCAGAGTGCGTCTGCACCTATTTGCTTTGGTAGCCAGGGTTTTTGTTGCTACTCTCCATGCGAAATTTTTAATCCTCTCCGGAACTCATGCTTTCCAAATGGCGTCCCATATGCTCCGATTGTCCACGCTTGCCGATGAGCTAGATGTTTGGGGGCCTGTTTCTCTGTCCATCATGGCAAGTTTGTAGGCACTCTGTACAGTGAAGATCCCTTTTTTTCGTAATGCCAGGCCACACAGTCTTCTACCTCTCGTTGTGGAATTTTTGTTTCAAGGATTTCAGTGGCGTCGAAAGGACTGAAGATCTGATGAATGAGGTCCTGATTCCAGCTCATAGAGATGCGGTTTATGAGTTGATTACACATCTGATCCTCGTTCTACCAATGAGATCCGCACTATTAGAAAAAGAGTTATAGATAATATGGACATTAATGGCGCACCACACATATGGTGCGCCACTGCTATGTGTTGGTACGCCATTAGTGTCCATCACACTAAAGACGCACCACACCCACGGTGCGCCACTATTAATGTCGCACCGTGGGTGTGGTACACCATGTGTTTCAACTAGTAATGGCGCACCGCCCACTACGTGCGCCACTACTAACACATTTTTTTTACTTTTTTTTCAAAACTAGTAATGGCGCACCGTGGTTGTAGTGTGCCATTACTAGTTCAAACTAGTAATGGCGCACCACATCCACGGTGCGCCACTACTAACAATTATTATTTATTATTTTGCAAAACTAGTAATGACGCACCACTTAACAGGTGCGCCATTAGTAACCAGTGTTACTAATGGCGCATTTATAGGTGGTGCGCCATTACTAACCTGAGACCAGCTAGATATTTTGGACAGCCACCTACCACACTCACTTTCCCCACTTCATTCTCTCCACCTCCTTCTCCAAGCTTGTCTCGGCTGCCTCCTCCTCCTCACCTCATTTGCACCATAGATTCACACAAATTAAGTGGTTAAATTACCTTTTTTTGATAGGTAAGTAAGGGGAAAGCTTTCTTTATGTTGTAGATCTACTTTTTTCTCCCTCCAACAACGTGCACATGCACTTTTATGGCCTAGCTAGATCTACGTATGTTTGTGGTGTTGCATATGTTTGTGGTGTTGCATATATGTTTGTGTTTGCAGGTACCGGTATTTGAAATACGATAGTTGCCAATATTTTGCCGGAATGTTGATTCATTTCTGTTTCGGCGAGAATTTGGCACTATGCATTCTTTTTGGTCCTATTTTTAGGCAAAGTCATGCCAAATTTTTTTTTGGTTCTAAAATATCGTTTTGCTCTACCCCGCAGGCGACCATGGTCCGCACGATGACCGAAGGCATCGTGAATAGGTTTTTGAGCTCCACGAAGGCCGAGATGCTTCAAAAGAACGAGACGGAGATAAGATATCCGTGTCGAAGATGCAAGCTGAGGAGCCTTATGGACCCGGATTCCGTACAGGTGCGGGACCACCTGCTCTTGCGTGGTTTCATGGACGGCTATCGGTGGCAAGGTGATGAAGATGATTATGAAGTCGTCCATGGGGGCCGGGCAAGAAATGAGGAAGGGCAGCAAGACAACCGCGGCGAGGGCGGGCGAGAAGACGAAGAATCCCCAGGACATGATCACGAAGTAGATGCAGTACACAGTCATCATGTAGAAGATGCCGGACATGATGATGAGGAAGATGTCGGAGCAGACGAAGGGCATGATCATGAAGATGAAGATCCCGGAGCAGACGACGATGGACCATCGATGGGCTGCGTGCAAGACCCTCATATTCAAGAGCTGCTTCTCAAGCAGATGGATAACGCAAGAGCTGCTGCCCGAGAGAAAGCCAAGCTGGATCAACTGGAGATAGACGCGGTTACTCCATTGTATGAAGGATGCAGGCCCGAGGATACCCGGCTGAAAGTAACGCTCATGGCTCTGGAGATGAAGATAAAACACAAAATGACCGACGCATGCTTCGACGAGAACATGTCATTCTGGAACGAACGTCTTCCCAAGGAGGACAAGTGCCCGACCAGTTTCGAGGAGGCGAAGAAAATCGTGTGTCCTCTGGATTTACCACACGTGAAATACCATGTGTGCATGAACAATTGCATCATTTATTGGGACGAGCATGCGGAGTCTACCATATGTCCGGTGTGCGGCGTCACTCGATACAAGAAGAGGAAGAAAGCTCCTCGAAAAGTGGTGTGGTACTTTCCGATCACTCCTCGTCTGCAGCGGTATTTCGCGGACCCTAAGGTAGTAAAGCTCCTGCGTTGGCACGCGGATAGGGAGGAGAAGAAGCGAGAAGATGACGGAAATGATCCGGAGATAAATAAAAAAGACAAGATGCTGAGTCACCCTAAGGATGCGAGCCAGTGGCAAGCGTTGAACTTCGAATACCCAGAATTTGCGGACGATCCAAGGAACATCGTGCTGGGCGCGAGCACCGATGGAGTCAATCCGTTTGGCAGCCAGAGAAGCACACATAGCACCTGACCTGTGTTTTTGTGGATGTACAACCTTCCCCCCTGGTTGTGCATGAAGAGGAAGTACATTCACATGAGTATGCTAATTGAAGGGCCGAAACAACTAGGGAACGACATCAATCTGTATCTGGGGCTGTTGAAAGAGGAGCTAGACACGTTGTGGAAAACGCCAGCCAATATGTGGGACGCCGCAGAGAAAGAATATTTCCCTATGAGAGCCGCACTGCTCACGATGGTGCAGGACTATCTCGGTTACGGATATGTCGCGGGGCAGGTGGTCCACGGATTTTCTGGATGCGTCAGGTGCATGGATGACACAACATATCGCCAGCTAGATAGATATCCCGGGTCTTCGAAAACCGTGTTCATGGGACATCGAAGGTGGCTTCGCGACGATGACTCATGGAGAAAACGCAAGGATCTATTCGATGGTGAAACCGAACCCCGAAGACGCCCGCGTACGAGGAGCGGCGAGGAAATAGACGAGCTGTTAAAAAATTGGAAAGATTGCCCACTGCCGGGAAAGAAGCAAAAGGCGCCAAAGCCGGGAAAGAAGCGAAAGGCGCCAGAGCCGCTGCTGAAGGTATGGAAAATGAGGTCTGTTTTCTAGGACTTGTCATACTGGAAGATCCACCGTGTGCCTCACAGCCTTGATGTCATGCATATCACGAAGAACGTGTGCGAGAGTCTGCTTGGTACCCTGCTCAACATGCCAGAGAGGACCATAGATGAGCCGAAAGCAAGGGCAGACTTGAAATCAATGGGCATCAGGGAGGAGCTTCACGCTAATGGTGATGATGATGAGGCGAAGCAGGACACGGAAAGTCGTCGCAAAGGCAAAAAGGCCAAGAAGACCGGAAATGACTTCCCTCCCGCGTGCTTCACTCTAAGTCAGGAGGAGATCGAGCAGTTTTTCACCTGCCTCGTAGGAGTAAAACTTCCTTACGGTTACGCGGGGAAGATAAGCAGATACCTAGACACTACTAGGGAAAACCCTAGTAGTAGCGCGGGTTTAATGACCATTAGTAGCGCGTGCAGCCGCGCTACTAATAAGGCGCTACAGCTATTACTTAGCAGTAGCGCGTGCGACAAGCGCTACTGCTAAGACACATAGCGGCAACGCTTGGTCTACCCTGCGCTGCTACTAATCTAGCTAGTTGCAGCGTGCTTACTATCCATCGCTACTAGTATTCTTTTTTAGTGTATTTATACGCCGTTATACAAATTTTGGTATAATACCAATTATGAGGTATATATCATTATGTCCATAACAGTGTGTCAAATGAAGGTGGAATAGGTTCAAGTGGAGGCAATATGTGGTGCATGTCAAAAGTATACTACTAATCCAAACTAGATCTAGTTTGGACTAGTAGTACTTTCGATGTGCACCACATGTTGCCTCCACTTGAATCTAATCCGCCAGCACAAGCTATTTAATCATCATCATAGTCATTACCACCAGTAGTATTTATTTAATCACCATAGTCATAGTGTAGCACATAATCATCTTCAAACTCATTCTAGCTAGCTAATGACCACCAACACTAGATGTGGTAGCTATCTAATCACCACTAACACTAGCTAATAATAATCATCATAGTCATTACCACTAACACTAGCTATTTAATCATCATAGTCATAGTGTAGCACATCATCATCTTCAAACTCATTTCTAGCTAGCTAATCACTCCCGCTGCTCTCTCTCAGGTAAAATAACATAAAACATGTGTAGCTCTCCTCCTTCATCAAGTTGGAGCATGCAGATGAACCTGTCTCCTAATCGTTGGGCTGCGCTTCTGATTGCTTCCCCATATTACTTGTCTGCGATCGTTCGCAATTTTGGTCCAGTCTTTCACTATTAAGCATTCGTCGCTTTTAGAAATCCTGAATGCACTAAAGTGCATTGTAGGATATCTTGGCCGCAAGCTAACAATACTCATGGTACCTGTAGTCTCGATCCCATAAGGCACAACATTCATCGGGAGTCCCTGTTGAAGAACATCGTATGGTAACATACTTAGCAATGAAGTTTAGCTTAAAAAATAATGTATGGAAAAGACGCACCGAGGATAAATAGTAAAAATCTTATCATTTTTCCTAGATAGATGTGACCGTAGTTCATTACGAACACTATTGTCGCACGTTTTCAGTACTAACATTTCTAAGTGCAGGAAGAAAATTTGTCTTGACAGTGTCAAGATCCTCAAGCCATGAAACATAATGACTTAGCTCCTCGCAGTTTAGTTCAGCCCCGGGACAGTAGTAGGTCCTGTCTACCAAGTGCTGGACATGTTTGCTTGAACGGAAATAAGCTGACAATAGAAATTAGTTGTCAACTATTTTTGAATAAAAAATTTCAAAGACATAAATATGGTTGAGAAACTCACATGATGGTATAACTGGAGGCGTCTGCACATCGACCCAGATATCGGTATTACCTTCAATATCATCTTCCGGACGAATATCAAAGGTGATAACCATATCAGGCTCAAATGCATAAGTCTTGCATAGTGCTCGCCATGTTTTGCATCCAAAATAGGTGTAGTCGTCTGCGTTGTATAATTTTGCGTGGAAAATATAACCATGCTCGGTCTTCAAGTAAACTTTCTTTACCTTCATAGTACGACTGAAACCTATCTTATCCAATACAAAAACTCTTGCATGGCAGGGAATACGCTAGTAGAATAGTAAAAAAATTAAATTATAAGTTGAAGCAAATGAAGCAGATGTCATGCTTAATTACGAAAAAAGACTTGTCGTTGTGACTTACTGTATCCACTTCGAAGTTCTCGTCCAGCTTGATGCTGAAGCGCCTATCATCATCTAGGAAGATTCCGTCGCACAGGTCGCGCTCGTCTTCGCAGTATTTGCAAATACCGAAATCCTTTTCGTCGTCAGACATTTCCTATGTTCATAGTTGAAACATTAATTAAAAATCGATCAAAGACAACTACCAGGATACTCAACACACAAATCCAGGGCACTCGATATTTCCTACTAGTCATGCCAAAATTCACGGAAAAATCCAGCATGACCTTTGCTAAAATAGGACATATCGAGCGCCTGAAATTTGTCGAACGGAAATGAATCAACACTCCGGCAAAACATAGGCCACTCGAAGGTGTAACCTGCAAACATGACCGGCCACTTGGGCAAGCACATATCCTATTTGAGTAACACAAGATATACATTTCAAATATCTTATAGGACTCAAATTAGCATGCATTCAATAAGCAAAAGTACATCATCTCATGCGTCCGTACATCGTCGAATATTATCACTAATACATCCGAATAGTATCATACATATAACATCACTAATACAACCAAAACCCTAGCGCACGTCGGGTATCGGCGCGGGCGGTGGACACCCAAAGAGAAGGAACCATCACAGGATCATAGCTCCAGTGAGATCCCTAGAGAACCTGCCAGGTATTGGAGAACCTGTGCTCCAACGCAAACAAGTAGCGACGGACGTGCGCGTCCTCCTCACTGACATGGTGACGCACCACCTCCGCGGGGTACTCGAGCCTCTGGACCGTCACTGGCCCACGCGACCGCCACCAAAGAAGGTTCGGGTCAACGATGGGTTGACTCCTCACCAACCTGCGCCCCCTAGTAGGTAGCGCCTCCCAGTACCACCCCAGCAGAGCCCAGTCTCGGACATGGCCCATCTGGTGACGCAGGTGTCCTCTGCCGACTCGACGACGAGGATGCGGGATAGGCATCGTCGACGTCGATGCGGGAATAATTGCTTTAACTAAAAAATGTAAACTAGTTCTATTAATTTTCGTACTAAAAATAAAATAGTTGTATTAACTCAACTAGTTCAATTAAGCACTTACTAAAAATAAAAATAAACTAGTTTTTACTAAAAATAAACTAGTTCAACTAGTTATATTAATTTTCTTACTAATTCTATTAAACACTAACTAATTTGATGAACTCTAAAATTTAACCCTAACTAATTTGATGAACTCTAAAACTAATTCTATTTCACAACTACTGCCATAATTAGCATCTAATGTGATGAACCCTAACTAAGTAGATGAACTCTGAAATTTAACCCTAAGAACCCTAGCTAGGCAGAGGTAGGGAGGAGGAGGAGGAGGGCGTGCTCACCTCGGGCGCCGGCGGAGTTAGGGAAAGGGGCACGCGGCGTCGAGGTCGGGGATGGGGTCGGGGTCGGGACGGCTGGCGCACGGCGGAGGGCGGCGATGTAGGGGGCGTCGAGGTCGGGGTCGGGGCGGCGTCGAGGTCGGGGTCGGGGGCGGCGTCGAGGGTGAGCGGAGAGTGACGGGTCGCGCGCGGCGGCCGACGGCGATGCAGGGCAACGACAGCTGAGGGCTAGGGATTTGGGGGAAGTGGCCGTGGGGGAAGAACGAACCGCGCGGTTAAGTCAAAAGTAGCAGTAGCGCGTTTCTTAACAAGCACTACTGCTACTCCTTTCTCTTTTTTATTTGCTTTCCATTTAATTTTATTTCGTTAGTAGTAGCACCTCTCTTCATAAACGCGCTGCTACAAAACAAGTAGCTGTAGCGTTGTTTCTGTAAGCACGCTACTACTATGTGTAGCCTATCGGCTTAGCAGTGGGAATTTTAGTAGTAGCGCTTTTATGGCTACACGCGCTATTGCTATATATGTATCTGTAGCGCGGTTTTCGCCAACGCGCTACTGGTAGTTAGCACTAGCGCGCTTTTTTAACAAGCGCTACTTCTAAAGTTCTGTGTATAAGGTTTTCCCTAGTAGTGAGACTCAGCGAAGTAGAAGTTTAGCGGGATGAAGTCTCACGACTGTCACGTGCTGATGACGCAGATACTTCCAGTTGCAATCCGTGGGATCATCGACGCGCACGTCCGTGAAACGCTATTTGGCCTATGCAACTTTTTCGACGTCGTCTCTCGGAAGTCGGTTGGCGTGAGGCAACTCAGAAGGCTACAGGAAGAGATCATGGTGATACTATGCGAGCTTGAGATGTACTTCCCGCCCACATTCTTCGACGTTATGGTGCATCTGCTGGTCCATATCGTGGAGGATATCATCCAACTCGGGCCGACGTTCCTGCACAGCATGATGCCGTTCGAAAGGATGAATGGTGTCATCAAAGGATACGTTCGCAACATGTCACGTCCAGAGGGAAGCATAGCCAGGGGCTTTCTGACCGAAGAGTGCATCTCCTACTGCACGAATTATCTAGGCATCGAGAACCCCGTTGGTCTGCCCGTCAATAGGCACCTCGGTAGGCTCGCTGGATGGGGTCACCGCGATGGTCGCCGCGAAATGCATGTCGACTTCGAGGGTCGACTCGCCGACTTTGAAAGAGCAAACCTAGTCGTGCTACAACACATAGACGTGGTCGATCCTTGGGTGGTAGAGCACAAAACCTTTATTGAGAAGGCGTACAATGACCGAGGCCAACAGAGGACGGACGGAGATATAATCAAAGAGCACAACTCATATTTCACGCATTCGTTCAAGGAGAAGCTTCTGTCGTACCCTTTACATGAGGACTCTTCCGCGGAAGAACAACTCATATTCGCCTTGTCACAGGGCGCCGAGCACAACCTGATGACCTATGAGGCGTATGATATCAACGGCTACACATTCTACACCGAGGGAAAGGACATGAAGAGCGATGGTTATCAGAACTCCGGGGTAACGATGGAATCCTACACCGGTAACGACAAGGACAGATACTACTGAAGGATCGAGGAGATCTGGGAGCTGAGCTACGCTGGAGAGAAGGTCCCGATGTTCCGTTTCAGATGGGCCAAGAGCGTCCTAAAAGAAGACCGGTATTTCACCACCATGGTTATACCCGAAGCCAAATCCAAGACCGCGGGCGCAAACGTCACCGCGAAAAATGAGCCATGAGTACTGGCTTCCCAAGTGGACCAATGCTTCTTCATTATCGGCCCGTCAAAGCCCAGTCGTGTTGTCGTGAGGAGAGGCAAAAGGAAGATCATCGGAATGGATGGAGTCGCCAATGAGCAAGACTTCGACAAGTACGGCGACCCGAAGATGGAACATGACGACGACGATGAAGTACCAGCATACACCACAAGAAGAAGCAGGACCACCCTACCTAAAGGATGTCCGTTCAAGAGAAGAACTCCATTTGCGAAAAATAAGGGCAAGAAGATTGTGAACAGCTAGCTAGCTAAGATCGATTGTATTTAAATTGTAGTTAGCCTTCATTTCTCGATTGTATTTCGACATATGGAAATGGGCGGCACTTTTTGAATTCATGAATATTTTGAAATCTGATGATATTTTTTCATGACAACTTGTTTCTTTGCATCCAGCAAAAATATAAATTTTTTGTATGTGAACTATTAAATGAATGATACATATGAAAAAATAAAAAATAAATCCCGGAAGTTTACTTAAATGATAAGTACTTAAATGTAATAATTTATTTAGTTAATATTAATTCACAAATGAAGGCTAATAATTTATTTAGTTAATATTAATTCGCAAACTGAACCAAATACTAAAGAAGCAATCATAAGTGTAATACTTCCTAAATGTTTTACCAATTCACAAATGAATGCAACTAAAAATCCAAAAAAAAATTACTAATGGCGCACCGCTAGGAGGTACGCCATTGCTATAAAAAAAAAAGGTTACTAATGGCGCACCGCCAGGAGGTGCGCCATTGCTATAAAAAATTTACTAATGGCGCACCGCTAGGGGGTGCGCCATTGCTAACCCTCCCCCCACTAAAATCCCCAATCCCCTTTCCCCAATCGATCACATCTCTCTCAGCCCCCCCACCCACTGCGCCGACCCACTGCGCCGCGGCCGCCGCTGCCCCGACCCACTGCGCCGCCGCCGCCCCCGCGCCCCCGCCGCCTCCCTCTCCCCATCCTCCCCATATCCCGAGACCCCCCTTCTGTCCATCGCCCGCCAGATCCCCCTTCCCTCCCTTGCCAGATCCCCACGCCCGCTCCACCGCCGCCGACGACCCCCCGCACCCGCTCTGACGACCCCCGCGCCCGCTCCGACGACCGCTGCGCCCGCTCCGACGAGGTGCACTGCCCACTGCTTCTTCCTCCTGGACCACCAGCTAGAGCCGGGAAGCTCTCCTCCGCCGGATCGCCTCGCTCCACCACCGTCGGCATCGCCGCTGCCGCCGCCTCGACCTGCAACACCGGCGCCCCCCCCCCCCCCCGACCTCTCCAAGCACGCCCCGACCTCACTGTGAACCGCCGTTCGTATCCCCTCTCTCCCCACGCTTGATTTTCTGCCGTAGCACCGTCCTGGACAAGGCCGAAGCCAGCGTCCGCCATGGCCAAGGAGCCCCGCATGCACAGTGCATAGCATGGCCATGGTCAATTTCCTTCTGGGTTTTTGTTTGCTGTTGTAGCTGTAATGTAATTTCAACATCAATAATCTATTTTATTTTGATATGCGTGTTCTATGCTTGCCTGTAGTCAGATAGGAGCAGAGGATCACAGCCTCCCCTGCTGTGAGATAATCCCCTGATAATTAGACGCACCCGCTAGTAATGCTCCATCTTCGTCTTGGTCATTGCTTACATCTGCACATAAAATCTATAGCATTAAGACAGCTGTGGTCTATTTGTTGTCATCGCCAGCAGCATCATTTGCTTTCTGATGATGGTATGCATGCTCGATGCTTGTCTGTAGTTAGGTAGGTGTAAAGGATGATACACTTGTCAGTTTGCGGCTAATCGCCTGCAAACTTCAACAGCAAGAATGGCCTTTATCTGCAAGTATCGTTCAGGATTGCTTACATCTGCACATATATGAAACCCAGCTCTAGAACGGCTGTGACCCATTTGTTGTTATTGTTACATCATCATTTATTTTCTGATGATGGCTTTGCGTGTTCGGTGCTTGTCTGTAGTTAGATAGGAGTAAAGGATCACAGCCTCATTTGTTTGTGGGCTTAATCACCTGTGAACTTTTATAACAGAAGCATAAATGGTGTTTACCTGGGAGCATTGTTCACCATTGCTTATATCTGCACATATGGTCTATTTGTTATTACTACAGCACCATGTATTTTTCTGATGATGGCAGTTCGGTGCTTGTCTGTAGTCTAATAGGAGCAAAGGATCACAGCTTTGTCTGTTGTGGGGTAATCACCTGTAAACTTTAACAGTTGCTAAAAAATTTAGTAACCTGTCCACTTGACCCAGGAGATCTCCTGTGGTGTGGTGTTTAAAATGATATCTGGATAGGCTGGTCATCTGTAGCACAATGACACTTGCAAATTACTGTAGATGGCCTTGATTTCCTGCTCCTTTTGCTGGTTTGTTAAGTCTATTCACCTTTTATTGGTTTGTTTGCCCCTTGGACTGCTAATGTGCAGTCTGTAGACCAAATGATTTGATTTGCCCTTATATTTGCTAGTATTTCTTTTTGTGAAACATATATTTGCTAGTATCTAGTACTGCCCAGGGTATTTTGTCTGTCGTGTATGTGGCAAAGTGATTGAATACATGGTCTATGCTGCAGTTCAAAGGTGTAAAAACATCATCATGCTTTATGAGTGAAGTAATGTTTGTTATACACAAATCTCCAAACTCTTTAAATGTGTAGGCTGGCATAGACAGATCATGGCCATGCTATGCACTGTGTAGGCTTCTTGGCCATGGCGGACGCTCTATTATCAACACAGTACCAGCATGTTGATAATGACTTTGGCAGCTGTGTGAGGCAGCAGTGTGCGGCGCAATTCCTTCATTGGATAATCATTTTGCAGGTACCCCGAGAGGCCCTTGAGTTTGCCAGAATGTCGATTAACTTCCATTCCGGCAAATTCGGGTACTCCATATGTCCTCTTTTCAGCAAAGGTCATGCTGAAATTTCCCGTGTATTTTAGCATGACTTTGCTAAAAATAGGACATATGGGGTACTTGCGACTAATGCATGGGCCGGGGTATCTTAGTACTTAATTAAGTAGAATCAACTGCCCCTTTATTCTTAATGTTAGTTAACTCTTAATCATCTGAGCAAGTCATCGGCGCCGGCCGGCTGTTTTTTTAAGAAAAACAATAGAATAGAAAGTATACATGCTTAGGAAGGCGTGACCAAGGCGTAGACCTGAACTTTTGTCGACGGTCGAATTTTCTACCGCACTTGCTGTTTTCTGAATTTTTGCTTGCATGCATTTTCTACCAATCCATCACTGATAGAGAATAGGCCTTTAGTCCCGGTTCGCAAAGGCCATTAATCCCGGCTGTGCAACCGGGACTAAATATGCGCGACTAAAGGCCCCCCCTTTAGTCGCGCCTCTTACGAACCACGACTAAAGGCCCGTCCACGTGGGCGCCAGGAGTCCGTCGGGGGGGAGGACCTTTAGTCCCGGTTCTCGTGGCTAACCGGGACTAAAGGCCTCCTCCGCAGGTTTAGGGTTTTAGCCCCCCTAAACCTGGTTTTTTTGCGATTTTTTTAATTTTTTTAATTTTCAAATTTCTGAATTATTTTAACCTCTAATCTCTAATCACCACCCCTCATCACTGCTCAATTTATCCTCTAATCTCTAATCACCCCTCATCATTCCAAATCATCTAACTTCCCGGACGGTCACCCATCCTCTCACTACTTCAGCCTGAGCACGCTTAACTTCCGGGTTCTATTCTCCCTCGTTTCCAAGTCTGCACTTGTTGTTTTCCTGACAATAGTAGGATGTCAATTCTATTAACCCTCAGGAATTTAGCTTGAGCATGAAGTGACACATTTCACTGTTTGAGTTTGAAACTATTGTTTTAAAAAATAATAATTATTTAGTAACACTAATATTTCTGGAATAATTAGTTTGACCATTGTTTGATCACTGTTTGACCACAGTTTGACCAGGTTTGACCAAAATTTAAAAAAAACTGAAATAATTATTTAGTAACACTAATATTCTAGAATAATTAGTTTGACCATTGTTGGACCACAGTTTGACCACAATTTGAAATTTTTTGAATTTTTTTGCCTCTCCAGATCTTAAAAGCCCCGTATCTTTTTTTCTGTTAGGTTTTTGAGGATTTCGAAAATGTTTAACGGGGTTCCCCCGTTTAAATTCGGATGTAACTTTTCGAGTAGATGATTTTTCATATAAAAAACATTTTCATCCGAGTTCTTATGCAAAAGTTATGCCCATTTTAAGAAATTCCAGAGAGATTTTGCAAATAAAGTCGAAATTCATATTTGTTAATTTTCCCAACAACTAGACCACATATCACATGAGAAACTTTTTTTTTTGACATTTCCATCATTTTCTTTTGGTTTTTCTAAAACTGAAAAGGCGGTCCAGGGGGGGGGGGGGGGGGTAGAGTTTGATGGGCCCTTTAGTACCGGTTCGTGCCGTGAACTGGTACTAATGCCTCAAATCCCATTAGTACCGGTTGGTGGCAACCTTTAGTCCCGGTTGGTCTGGCCAACCGCGACTAAAGGCCTTCGGGCCAGCCTGAGGACCTTTAGTCCCGGTTGGCCAGGCCAACCGGGACTAAAGCCCCTCCCATCCGCCAGCTGTCGACCGAGCGCGCTGGGCCCAGATAGTTGGTCGCGGGTCTCCTCCCGAACTGCGACTAAAGAACCCTTTTGTCGCGGTTCGATTATTTTAGGGACTAATGGGGGCGTATGGAAGCCTCTTTTTCTACTAGTGCATGGACCCGCATTTGGCTGTTTTCTGAAATTTTTATGCAAATACTTTTTCTCCAGAAATTGGCTTCTGCTGTCAGTAATTCTCACAAGAAATTCAACTGGTTCAAAGTTCATTCTGACTAGTGACAGTGCTGTGATTACTACTGATCACTCAGCTAAAGCTTGTTTACTTGGGTGCTTACAATCACACGCTTGGAGTAGAGTAGAAAACTTGTGTTGAAGAAACATTACGGCTGGTCTGACTTTTTAGCACGTAGGTTCATTCACAGAAAGAGGAAGCTGCCGATGTTAATTAATTCCTACGTAGTCTGAGCAGGTCACTGCCACCGCCGGCTGTTCTCTGAAGAAAAATAAAGATAAAATTACACACTTGCTTAGGTAGCAGGCATGACTGGCCAAGGCGTAGACCTGAATTTTCGTCGCCGACACACCATTTTCTACTTCCACTTGTAAATATTTTTCCCTATATAGATAGATAGATAGATAGGCCTGCGACTTGGGTTGCGTACTCGGTCGTTCTGAAGTTGGCTCTTGATGTCAGTCAGTAACTCTCATGAAATATTCACCTGTGTTCAAAGCTCATTCTGACTTATGACAGCGGTGTGATTAGTCCTGATCACTTAGGTAAATCCTCTTTGTTTATTTGCCTACGTAATCTCATGATTGGAGCTGGGGGCGCCACGTGTGAGCCATCCACGAGCCGTTGACCTCACTCCTGTCCCGCCTGCCCACCTCCCCTACCTGACCTGACCGCCATTAAAGTAACCAATCAAGCTCCTCATTCACTGTGATCAGAAAGAAACTATGAAAATGACACAACAGAAGACAATACCCCCTGGTCTAGTCTAAACACACTGGCTGGCTAGTAGTTAGTGTAGGTGTATATATACACATATATACACATGAATCCACCTACATCTTGGAAATCCATTTAATCAGAGGAAGACGACGAAGAAGAAGAGGAGGAGTAGGAGGAGGAAGTGAAGAAGGGGGTTAGGAAGGGACTTGGACCTTAGCAACAACACACCAACAACGAATTCCTCGAGAATTAGGTTATTTGGTCAACTTAGAGATCTTGTTCCTTAACAATAACCAACTTTTTGACCAAACTTTTTTCCTATTTAGAGCGAAACATGGCCCACAACGATGAGGCCAGCGGTTCGGGCGGCAAGGCATTCTGGGAGCTGTCCCAGGAGATGGAGGAAGAACCTCACCGCTATGAGGACGTCGCGGAAGACACCGATCCTGACTACACAACCCCTAGTGGCGTCGGGGATGACACCACTGATGGTGCCGCCGAGGATGCCACCACTGATGATGGCAGCGCACGCACAGATGGCAGCCAACCGAAGAGGCAACGGAAGGACCAGCGCCCGAACGTGCTCGGCACCGTCAAGGAGGAATTTACTGAAGTGTCCTCCGAGGGGCATCCAACGGCGCCCAAAGAATTAGTCAAGGGGTACGCGGGACAGCTCGGGTACATTCTCCGGAGCACCGTCTCGATCAACACCGAGAACCTAAGGCATCGTGACCGAGGGAATTTGCGCAACCTCCTCTTCACGAAGCTGCACGAACGATACAAGTTCCCCGGTGACGTCGCAAACACACGCCTCTTAGGAAATAAAGTGAACAGTGCCGCCCTCACAAAGATGAGCACGTCCCTGGCTACTTGGAGAGGCGCGGTGAAGAGAATGATTGAAAAAGGTGATAGTTATGAGAAGATCAAGGAGAAACATCCTTCGATCAGCGAAGATGACTACAAGGAGTTCAAGATCAAGTGCGAGAGAAACGCAACCGTGGAATCAAGTCAGTGGGGGAAAGATATGCGGGACTTGAACTTAGGGGTCCACCAACTCGGTCCCGGCGGTTACAGAGTGGCGGAACCTATATGGGACAAGGAGGACGCGGAGCGTGCCGAGCAAGGCCTACCGCCCCGCTTCGAGAAATACCGTGACAAGCAGACCAGGAACTCTGTCAGGGCCCGGTACAAGGTGGACCCGGTAACAAAGGAGCTTACCACGGATCCGAAGACCAAGGCGCTTGAGCTTGTTCTGGTAAGGAATACACCCCCGCGTAATTAGCTCCATATGGTTGCATTCTAATTAATGAAGCCAAATTTCTAAATGGTTCACATTCCTTCCGCAGGAGACTGAAAGCAGTAGCGCGGGGTCGTCTCAGAGCTCCCCTTGGGACAGCACTTTAAATAGGGCGTTGAACATAATGAAAAACAAGGATAAGTTCAGTAAGCCGTCGTCAGCTGGTCGTGTGGCCGGCAAAGGCTTGTCCACGAAATGGTCGTCATAGTATAACGCTGGTGGGCGAAAGGAGAGAAAGACCAACTCAGAAAGCCAGTCGCGCGAGGTTCAAGAACTCAAGGCACAAGTGGCGCGGATTCCGGAGATGGTCCACGAGAAAGTGCAACCACAACTAGGAACGACGCTCACCGCCATTGTGCCTACCTTGATTCAGGGGCTGCAGGCGTGGATTGCGGGCGGCCAACAGGGGCTGCCCCCGGTTCCCATCTTCACGGCCAGCAACTCGCACAACACGCAGGCGGCGCCATTGGTGTCTCCGGTGGAGGCGATATTGGTGTCTCCGGCGCCGGCACGGGCATTGGAGCTTAATGCACCCGGGTGTACGCCGGCCGGCACCTCGGTAGCAAGCGGCCCCTCCATCACTTGCACGCCCGCCATTGGCGGTGCCTCGACATTAGCCGAGCTCGACGCCATCACGGTAACTAAGCCTCTCGGCCGATGACTTCATCTCCTTGCCTTTGACTGGGCATCCCTGACGCCCTACATGTTTTCGCAGGGTGCCGCCGACGTTCCATGCACTCTCCTGCACTTCGTGGCCGGCGAGTTGATCGATGTCGCCAAGGGCAGGATCGTTCAACCCGGCAACCCCGTGTTCCACGGTAATCCGATGCCACCCACCGTGTATAGGGTTCAACTGGTTTCGGTGCTGCCAGGCTGCGACGACTTGTTACCTCCGATTCGACCCGCTGGGGCCGACGAAGATGATGTGATGACCCTTAGCGCGTGCTTAAGCTGGCCCCTGCTTTGGCCGAAGAGCCAGATTCGTTTGGGGGCGGGGGACACCACCCCACAGACAACACCGCCAGTCGTGCCGGCGCCAAGCCATGGCAAGACCGCCGCAACGCTACCGAACATGCCGGACATGCATATGGCACAGGATCCGGACGACGACGACGGTACATTTACCAATGTCGATAAGTACTTCAACGAACATGGGTACGGTGAAGAATTCTTGGGGCCTCTTTCTCAAGAACCCAACCCGGCAAAAGATGATCGCGATCTACCTAATACCGCGGAGAAACCCAATTGCAACAGGCGTCGTCTGGCGTTCAGTTCTCCGGAGACGCCTCCAGCTGCCGCCTTCACCGAGCCTTAGATAGCCGAGGTGCGAAATATTATCAGCCCCAACACATACAAGAAGGCGGTCTCTGAGCAAAACTCGATCCCATTACAGCAGAAGAAGAAGGGACGGAAAAGAAAGAATAACAAGGGCGGTGCGAGCCAGCCGGCACCGAGTACGATCCGTGCTCAGGGCGGGCCACCTTCACCTAAGGATATCTCGAGGAGGGTGCATGTGGCGGGTAGGGCGATGCTACCGACTAATCTGCTCAATGCTGCAACCGGTGCTATGCCGAGTCTGAATGACAGTGTTCTTTCTTTGGAGAAGCGACGTCTCTCCGAGAATGATGTGGCATACCCGGTTTTCGTGGCCAAGATGCCAGAGGGCAAGGGCTTTGTGGATAGCGCCATCGGGGGTATGATCGTCCTGCGGTTTGATGACATCTTCGCTATGTTTAACCTTCATCCGCTGCACTACACCATCGTTCCACTACAGGAAACAGCTACTTTGCCGTCTGCCATGGCGGACGGCAAAGGCTCGAAAGGCGGACGGCAAAGACCTTTGCCGTCAGCCGCGGATGGCAAAAGGCTCCGGCAAAGAAGGCTACGGTAAACAGCTGCTTTGCCGTCAGCTTCCTGGCGGCGGACGGCAAAGGCTCTTTGCCGTCCGCGGCGGACGGCAAAGAGGGCGGACGGCAATAATTGCGCTGTCAGTCTGTTAAGTGGCTAACGGCAGACCTTTGCCGTCCGCTGCAGACGGCAAAGAGACTTTGGTCTTTGCCGTCCGCCTTATGATGTCATCTACACGTCACTAGATGGCAGGTTCTTTGCCGTCTGCCACTGTTGGCAAAGTGCAGGTTCTTTGCCGTCTGCCACGGACGGCAAAGTCTTTGCCGTCTGCCACTGTAGGCAAACTGACCAAATGGGTCAGCTCCCAGGAAGCACAGTTGGCTGCCACGTGGCTTCTTTGCCGTCCGCGGCAGACGGCAAAGAGGCCGTTGCCGTCGGTGGCAGACGGCAAAGAGCCTGCATATTGTCTGTTTTTTCTGTTTTTTATTAAATCCCACAATTTGCAGCACATATCACATATATAAGTTTCATATCCAGCACATATCCAACACATATCTAGCACATATCACATATCCAGCACATATCACATATCACATATCCAGCACATATCACATATATAAGTTTCATATCCAACACATATCTAGCACATATCACATATCACATATCACATATCCCGCACATATCACATAACACATATCTAGATACAATGCAAAGTTTCATCAAAGGAAAAGCAAGCACTCCATCATAGCAAGCTAGCTTCCATTAAGTGAATGAAATCTGCAAAATGGTAAATAAGAAAGTTAGAAATAGGTGACTAGAACAAGAAGAAGACTAGAACAAGAAGAAGACTAGAACAAGAAGTATATGTCATTTATGAGCTAACTTAGGTGAAATGGATCATATATGAGCTAACTAAGTTGAAATGGGTTGTTTATGAGCTAACTTAGTTGAAATGGATCATTTATGAGCTAACTTAGTTGAAATGGGTCGTTTATGAGCTAACTAAGGTGAAGGGCATCGTTTTTGAGCTAAGTAAGGTGAAATGGGTCATTTTGGAGCTAACCTAGGTGAAATGGGTCATTTTGGAGCTAACCTAGGTGAAATGGGTCATTTTAAAGCTAACGTAGGTAAAATGGATCATTTAGGAGCTCATCTACGTAAAATGGGTCATTTTAGAGCTAATTTAGTTGAAATGGATCTTTTTGAGCTAACTTACGTGAAATGGATCATTTAAGAGCTAATTTAGGTGAAATGGATCGTTTTTTAGCTCACTTAGGTCAAATGGATCGTTTATGAGCTAAATTAGTTGAAATGGATCGTTTATGAGATAACCTAGGTAAGATGGGTCATTTTGGAGTTAACCTAGGTGAAATGGGCCATTTTAAAGCTAACGTAGGTAAAATGGATCATTTAGGAGCTAATGTAGGTAAAATGGGTCATTTTTGAGCTAACTTGGATGAACTGCATCATTTATAAGCTAACCTAGGTAAAATGGGTCATTTTGGAGGAAAATAAGCTAACTCTAGGTCATTATGGTAAGCATATTGGAGGAAATAAAGCTAAGTCTAGGTCTTTATGCATTTGTTAAGCAAAACACTAGAGAAACTTACCGTGATCAGGGAGGTGTAGGAGCGGGGTGGCTAGTGCCGCTACCTGGAGAAGGATCGTGCGATGCGTTTCTGGAGTTAAGCTGCACCAAAGATCATTTCCAATGTCTCGTTAGCATTACGACACTCAAATGTTAAGACTACCAAGTAATGTCCATTCAAACTAAACTCACCGTGCTCCCAGGAGCAATCACTGGCATCGGCGAAGCGGGCTGACCGGACTTCTCGCACACAGACTGCACATTTGGTTTTCAGAACAGAGTCATACTAGTTAGTAATGAGACTCAAATGTTAAGACTAGCAAGTAATCTGCAGAAGAAACTTACCACAAGGAGCTCGTACATGGCCCTTGCCTGCATGTCATTCCGTGCCCTCTCCTCCTCCATCATCTTTCTCGTCCTCTCCTCCATCTCCCGCTGCCTCTCCGCCGCCTCCGCCAGAAGTTTCTCCGTTCTATCTCTCTCAGTCTGTATAGCAGCCTGCAACACCACTCACATGACCATTTGTAATCATTGATGGAAGCACACACAATGTAATGGAGAAAGATAACTGAGTACGTATCACTAACCTTGATGGCGAGTTGCACTGGCCGTTCACGAGGCCTTATCTCAGGAGTGGAGCTCGACTGGCGCGCCTTGATCTCCGGGAGAGCGCTAGGACAACGGATAAGTCCATCTCCAATGGCTATGGAGCCATGGGACCTCCCGCCACCAGATATCATCACCAGCTCTGGATCAATGGGACCCTGGCTCGGGTTAAAGTCCTCCCCTTTCCTCGCCTTCCCCTCATCTCTATATCTCACGAGCTTGTTGTGGGAGGAGATGTTGGTGAAGTTGTTTGCATCATCGAGGTCAGACTGAGAGAAAGCCTTGACTTTCTTGTAAGAGCCAGTGTGGGCCATGGCATACAGGTCGTACACCTCTGGCACCTTATCCGCCTTATTGTGGCGTGCCTGAAAGAGAGAAACAATGAAAATTAGTAATTAAAGGGCTCAAGCTAGCATGATGAATGAATTGCATGAATCATGAAGCAAACCACATACCCAGTTGCGCCCGAACTGATATAAGTTGGAGCTGCCTTGATGGTGTGGCACACCTTCCATTTTGGCACGTTTGTCCTTGGCCTGGTTGTGGAGGGCTAGCCATTCTTGTGAGCACCACTCATCGACCAACACCTCCCAACAATCCATCCGATCCGCACACCATCTCGGAGGCGCCTAAGTTAGCAAATAGAAACTTGAGCGCTACGGCTAAGAATTACTAAATGAAGGAACTTAAGTAGAAGGCCTTAAGAATTACCTTCATGTACTGCTCCTTACTCAGGAACTTATCGCGGCACGCCGGCTTGGTCTTCTTGATAGCACGCAAGGCGTAGTAGTCTCGAACAGCCTGCACCCGAGCCTCGTGCCGTAAGTTCTGGAGTAGGCGCTTGCAGACGTTCTGGATAACATTTGCGCAGTCCTCCTCGTATCCATCCTCACACCTGTAGAATGTCTGCAATCAAATGAGACAATATTGATTAGTACAATTAATAACTAGCTAGTTGAAGATTTTGAAATGTGTAAAGGAGAAATTACCCAGAACGTCCTGATCACCATGTCTGCCCTCGTGTCGCACACGACACCGTCGATAATGACATCCGGCGGGGCCGGGGCAGCCACGTTGTGCTCCCAGCTCAACCCAAGCTCTGGAAGCCGACCCTCACCAGGCAACGTGACAAACCCCGGGAAGTTTTGCCGGCAAAGAACTCCAAGGACGGAGTTGGGCCGGCGGACACTATGATGGTGGTCCCAACCCCTGCAGCATGACAAGGCCAACGCATTAGTTATTTGAAGAAACGTGAATGCAGAAGGTACAAAAATATTAAATGCACTTACGTACCTCTCCCCATCAGGGAAGATCAACCACCTCTGCTCGCGGGTCGCCGGCACGGACGGGAGCCGTGTAGCACCACGCTGGTAGACGGTGCCACCCTCCTCCTCAAGATCAGTCGGCTCCCCGCCATCATCAGCATGGCCACTCGGCTCCTCGGGCTGATCCGGCCAGGTACCCCATCCGGACGTGTGCTCCTCCGGGGTCTCGTGGGCCGAACTCTCGTGGGCCGAAGGCCAGTCGACCCGAGGCTCGTGGGCCCAAGACCCGTGGACCGGAGGCTCGTGGACCGGAGTCCGTGTAGCCTCCTCCTCGGACGAGTCCACCCTAGCAGTCACGTGCTCGGGTGAAACAGCTGGGGGTGGCGGCGAGGAAGGCGCCCTAGGAGTCACCCTACCTCCTCTCCCGCGACCACGTGCCCCACCTCCTCTCTTCCTACCTCGTCCCCTGCTGGGCACCGCGGTGGACGAAGAAGGGCCCGGCGGTGTGGACATACTGTCCAGCAACGCTCGGCGAAGAGGTACGTCTGGAATCGAAGACCTCGGACCACGCGCCGAGGAAGAAGGGGCCTTGGCGCGCTCCCGACCAGCGCCCACCATCTTTCAACACCTGCCATGACAAACAGTAAACGAAATTAGTACAACATAAAAAAAAGACCGACATGAATAATAATATGTGTATCACTTAAGTGTATCATCATCAAGTACAACATTAAAAAATTTAATACCTGACACTACTAATAATCTCGATCAGTATCATCAATAAATGCATAATCATCATCATCACTATAATCAATGACGGGCTCATAGGGTTCAGTGGCATCAACATGTGCAAGGCCACCTTGACGTAATCGGTCAAGCAATGACAGGTCATCCGCAGCAGTAACCTCTTCTTGTTCCGGCTCTTCTTGTTCCTCCTCTGGGGTGATGTCGGATTCACTGTCGCTGTCTACTTCAATGTTTTGGGGTGAAGTATAGCGGTTCTTGAAACGCTTTTTGGAAAGACGTGTCTCTTGGAAGAATTCTCCTTCATATGTGTCTGGGTTAATGTGAGGTTCATAATCCTCTTCCTTTGGGGGAGATAGTCTAGCACGTGGCGGCACTTCATAAACGACATCCCAACCTTTCAGATTTGGATTAGTTTGGCAGGCCCACGGTAGATAGAATACTTGGGTCGCCTGTTGAGCCGTAATATAGACATCAGGAACATCTAAATGGGTGCTTTGGTTGATTTCAACTAGCCCTATATGTTCATGAGTTCTTCTAGTCTCCTTCGGCTGAAACCAATAACATTTGAAGACTACGACATTCGGTGGGTTTTCACCATAGAATAGAAGTTCATAAATTGCTTCAACTCTCCCATAATACTCGGTACCTCCTTCGCCGATAGCAGATACACAACAATTTGTAGACTTTCGGTCGGCCATAGATAGCTCTTTGCCATAGGTACGAAAGCGATACCCGTTGATGTCGTGTTTGTCAAATGAACGGACCTTATAGTCAAAACCATTAGCGACTTGTCTCAATTCGGCGTCCACAGATGCAAAATCAAATGTTGCATTGGATTAAAGAAGCCCGGTGGAAAGATCTTCTCTAACTTGCAGATCAACTCCGGCGCCAACTCTTCCATTTCTTCTAGCACGCCAGGCGATAGTTCTTTCGCACAAAGAACACGGAAGAAATAGCTGAGTTCTGCCAGTACTAGCCATTCATCCTCAGGGATGAAGCCACGCAACATCACCGGCATTACCCGCTCAATCCATATGTGCCAATCATGACTCTTGAGACCAAATATCTTCAATTTATCAAGACTGGCTCCCCTCTGTAGATTCGCTGCATACCCATTGGGGAACATCAACTGCATTTTCACCCACAAGATAATTTCCCTCATAGCCGGCCTTCCAAGATTGAACCATGCCTTTGGCTTCGTCCAGTTCTGCTTTCCTTTCGGTTCTTTCATGTTTTGTAACGGCCTATCACATAGCGCCTCCAGATCGACTCTAGCCTTAGTATTATCCTTTGACTTCCCATCTATGCCGAACAATGTACCAAAAAGTGCCTCGGCGATATTCTTCTCAGTGTGCATCACGTCGATGTTGTGTGGGCAAAGGAGGTCTTTGAAGTAAGGCAGATCCCATAAGCATGTTTTGTGAGTCCAGGCGTGCTTAGAATTATACCCCTTGAAGTACCCTGGACGCTCGGGATCTGGCTCGAGAGCGTTTAACTGATCCAGGGTCTGTTGGCCTGTCAATGCATGTGGTGCAGAGTTTTTGACAACTCTACCTCTGATGAAGTTCTTCTTGTCTTTCCTGAACTTATGGCGAGGATTCAGGAACTCTCTATGCATGTCGAAGCAAGAAAACTTGCGACCGGCCTGAAGCCAACGAAACTCAAGAGCTCCCTTGCATGTGGGGCACGGGAACCTTCCATGCACACACCAGCCAACGAATAGCGCATACGCCGGCAAGTCATGCGTCGAGTACATGTACCAGACACGCATTATGAAGTTCCGTTTGCTATAGGCATCGTATGTCTTGAACCCATTATCCCAGGCTTCTTGCAATTCGTCCTTAAGCGGTTGCATGTACACATTCATATTTTTCCCCGGATAGTTGGGCCCTGGAATTATCAACGTCAGGAAAATGTTCTTTCTTTGCATAATCTGTCCGGGGGGGAGATTGAGTGGAAAGACAAGTACGGGCCAACAACTGTATTGGGCTGCCGTCATACCAAACACACTGAACCCATCCGTGCTGATGCCGACTCGAGGATGCCTCGGATCTGCCGCTTTGTCACCATGTAATTCATCAAACTTTTTCCACGCAACACCATCCGATGTGTGTACAATCATCAGATTCCCATCTGCATCTAGTTCGGTTCTTTTGCCCATTTTGTGCCATGTCATCTGTCTGGCCGTCTCTTCGACCATGAAAAGACGTTGAAGTCTTGGTACAATTGGCATATACCGAAGAACACTAACGGGGATTTTGGTCTGTGTCTTCTCACCCATACCGTTGTCTACCACAACATACCTGGAAGACTTGCAAATGGGACAATAGTTCAAGTCCGCATAGTCAAGCCTAAACAAGACACATCCTTTCTCACAGGCATGTATCTTATCATAGGGCATCTTCAGTGCACGGAGGATTTTGTCCGACTGGTATAGGTTTGCAGGCATTACATGGCCTTTGGGTAGAAAGCGTCCAAATACTGTCATCATTGCATCGTAGCATTCTCTGCCCAAGTTGAACTGAGCCTTCAGAGCCATTACTTGTGAGATGGCATCCAACTGACAAAGCTCAGTGTGCTCATGGAGCGGACGTTTTGAAGACTCCAACATTTCATTGAAGGCCTTTGCAGATTCCTCCATCTCCTCGTCCGAATCCCGAGCATCATCAAAGTCTTGCACCATGTTTTCCATCCCGGTACCATGCTCGTCGGTGCGACGACGATCCACCTCAGCTCGGTCACGTTGGGCAGACTCACCATGAAATGTCCACACCGTATAATCGGGCGTAAAACCACTCTTCTGCAGGTGTTTGCCCATTTCAGCCTCTGTCCTCTTTTCCCAATTGCCGCACCGTAAACAGGGGCACCAGGTTTTCCTCTGGCCATTTGCAAATGCGGCTCGCACAAACCCCTTGGTTTTTGTGAACCATTCAGTGCTCCATTTGTTCTGACCAGTGTGACCGGTGTACATCCACGCACGATCACTCATCTTGACTTTCAGAGCTACTAGACACACAACAAATATATATATATATATATATATATATATATAATTCACCATGTATGTATTCATCAGTTGATCTAATTTGTCAATTTTATTACGTCCATGCAACCTACACTCTAATAGGTAATGATAGGTCCTAATCCCACCCGAGTATGTTTAGATTGGGTTCATTTTCCCATGCTATGCTCCGGATCCTACGCAAAATTTCGGCAGCACCTCCCCGCTGTTCTCCTGATACACGTCTCTGCAATAAACAGAGAGGATGTGTACCCGGAGAACAACAGGGGAGGCACTGACGAAATTTATGCGTCGGATCCGGAGCAAAGCATATGGGAAAACGAACCCAATCTAAACATACTCGGGCTGTCCATGGATAGCGTTGGACAATTCGAAAGAATCAAGGTTATAAATATGCAAATGCATGCATATTTATAACTATGACGCTTTCGAACGGGAGACACATATTGGTTACGCATACTGATGATTCAAGACACATATGTAGCTAGCTATCAAGTTTCATCGGAATAGATCAAATAATTAATGGGGGAGGAGGACATGTCATTTGTGCTCACCCACGAACGAAGGGGCAGAGCTCGTCAAACGCACGGCGAGGTCGTCGAACACCAAACCTCGCAGCGATGAAACAACTGCACATTTAAAAAACTACCCGATCAACACAATTATATATGATGTTTTTCATAACAAAATCGAAAGATATATGACCTAACTAATAATTCACAAATATATGACCCCGTCGGCTTCTGGAAGGCCAAAGAACACCTTTTCGGGAGGTGTCGGGGGTCAGGGTGTCGTGTCGGTCTCGGGGTGCCGTGTCGGGGTCGGGGTCGGGGTCTCGGGGTCGGGGTGTCGGGTCGGGGTGTCGGGTCGGGGTGCCGGGTCGGGGTCGGTGTGCCGTGTCGGTGTCGGGTCGGGGTGTCGGGTCAGGCTCGGGGTCGGGGTGTCGGGGTCGGGGTCCGGGTCGGGGTATCATGGTCGGGGTCTCGGGGTCGGGGTGCCGGGTCGGGGTCGGGGTGCCGTGTCGGTGTCGGGGTCGGGGTGTCGGGTCAGGCTCGGGGTCGGGGTGTCTTGTCGGGGTGCCGGGTCGGGGTGTCGTGTCGGTGTCGGGGTGTCGTGTCGGTGTCGGGGTCGGGGTCTCGGGGTCAGGGTGTCGGGTCGGGGTGCCGGGTCGGGGTCGGGGTGCCGTGTCGGTGTCGGGGTCGGGGTGTCGGGTCAGGCTCGGGGTCGGGGTGTCTTGTCGGGGTGCCGGGTCGGGGTCGGGGTGCCGTGTCGGTGTCGGGGTCGGGGTGTCGGGTCAGGCTCGGGGTCGGGGTATCGGGGTCGGGGTGTCGGGTCGGGGTGCCGGGTCGGGGTGTCGGGTCGGGGTGTCGGATCGGGGTGCCGTCTCGGGTTCGGGTTGTCGGGTCGGGGTGCCGGGTCGGGGTGCCGGGTCGGGGTCGGGGTGCCGTGTCGGTGTCGGGGTAAGGGTGGGTGTGGTGTCAGGGTGTCGGTGTCGGGGTGTCGTGTCGGGGTCGGGGTCGGGGTCTCGGGGTCGGGGTGTCGGGTCGGGGTGCCGGGTCGGGGTCGGGGTGCCGTGTCGGTGTCAGGGTCGGGGTGTCGGGTCAGGCTCGGGGTCGGGGTCTGGGTGTCGGGGTCGGGGTCGGGGTCGGGGTGCCGTGTCGGTGTCGGGGTCGGGGTGTCGGGTCAGGCTCGGGGTCGGGGTGTCGGGGTCGGGGTCTAGGGGTCGGGGTGTCGTGTCGGGGTGCCGGGTCGGGGTCGGGGTGCCGTGTCGGGTCGGGGTTTTTTCCTCTTTTTTCCTTTTCTTCTTCTTCCTATTCTTCCTTTTCTTCCTCTTCTTCTTTTTTCTTCTCCTCCTCCTCTTCTTCTTCTTCCTTTCCTTTTTCCTCTTCTTCTTCTCCTCCTCTCCTCTTTTTCTTCTTCTTCTTCCTCTTCTTCTTTTTTCTTCTCCTCCTCCTCTTCTTCTTCTTCCTTTCCTTTTCCTCTTCTTCTTCTCCTCCTCTCCTCTTTTTTCTTCTTCTTCTTCTTTTTTCTTCTACAACCTAAACCTAAAACTAAACCTAAACCTAAAACTAAACCTAAAACTACAACTAAAACTAAATCTAAACTGAAACTAAAACTAAAAAGGAAAAAAAAGAAAAAAACAGAAAAAAAAACTGAAAAATGGGGGGCTCACCTGGGGGGTGGAGGAGGCCGGTGGAGGAGGGGGCGGGGCGGTGGAGGAGGCGGCCTGGGGGCGGCGGCGAGCCGGGGCGGCGGGGGCGACGGGGCGGCGGGGGGCGCGGGGGGCGCGGGGCGGCGGGGGGCGCGGGGGCGCGGGGCGGCGGGGGGCCGGGGGCGGCGGGGGGCCAGGGCGGTGAGGGCGACGGGGCCCCGGGGCGGCGGCGAGCCGGGGCGGCGGGGGCGACGGGGCGGCGGCGGCGCGCGGCGGGCTGCGGCATGGGAGGAGAGAAACGGCGGCGTGGGAGGGAGAGGGAAGAAGTGAGTAACGGGCGGGGGTACGGGCCGTTAGGTAGTAGGCTCTTTGCCGTCCGCCCCCCTTTGCCGTCCGCTTTTTTGCCTCTTTGCCGTCTGCTAGCGGACTACAAAGAGGTGGCCCGTTAAGTTTTTCAAAAACGGGCGGGGGGTGGGGGCCACCTCACTCTTTGCCGTCCGCCAGCGGACGGCAAAGATTCTTTGCCGTCAGCTGGCCGACGGCAAAGATCGGGCAGACGGCAAAGAGCTTCTTTGCCGTCTGCCCTTTCTTTGCCGTCTGCTTTTGGGTAGCTGATGGCAAAGAGCTTCTTTGCCGTCAGCAAGCAGACGGCAAAGAGCTGGCAGATGGCAAATTAGCTGATTCCAGTAGTGTTCGGCTATTTTCGCTGAGTATGGAGATGCGGATCATTAGAGACAAGACCCCGGACATCGTGATAGTCGACCCCTTCTACATGCATGCCAAGATCTTGGGCAGCGCTGGGGACCGGCAAGTCGCGAGTTCATACCTCAAAGGCGTCATTCTGGCAAACCCAGATAAGGATAACTTCCTCGTGCCTTACTTTCCCGAGTAAGTCATCCCCTCACCGCCCTGTAACATATGATTTCTTAGATTTCGATCGTTCTTTTTTTTCTAACATTCCGTGTTTTGTGCAGTGACACACATTGCACACTCATCCTCTTAAGCCCGAAATATTCCATGGCCACGTATTTTGACTCGGACCGTCAGTCGAAGATAGACTACACAAATATCAAGAAAGTTCCCCGGCTACGCCAGAGCACAAGGTAAATATGCCCCCCTGGGAGGCATAGTAATGGCGCACCATTTGACATACTAATGGCGCACTCCCTGATGCGCCACTATTGTCTGGTATACTAATGGCGCACCAGGGGTGCGCCATTAGTATTAATTACTAGTGGCGTAATGATAGTGGCGCACCTGTAGTGCGCCATTAATTGGCAAAACAGGTGTGCCACTAATTAGCCTTTCCCTAGTAATGCCGCTACCTTAAGTCCTTCATTTCTTGGTATCCATTGGTCCCTCTGAACCTGAATGTTCTTCCCGTTTCCAACACGCCAAATAAGGCCTTTCTTGAGGAGTTCAAGTCCAAATTCAATGCCTCTCCAAGTCTGCGATGCGTCTGATGCAAAGACAGTGTCCAGTAGATCACCCTTAGGGTAGCATTTGGACTTGAGCACTTTCGCGCAAAGCCTTCGGGTTTCTGGATCAACCTCCATCCTTGTCTAGCCAGCAATGCTTGGTTAAACATGTGCATGTCTCTAAAACCAATTCCCCCACCCCTTTTTGGTTTAGTCATCTTGTCCCAAGCCATCCAGTGGACTCTTCGATGCCCCTCATCCTCTCCCCATCAGAATTCTCTTATTATTTTTTCATACTTCTCACAAAAACCAATGGAAATCTTGAAGACGCCCATGGTGAAGGTTGGTAAGGATTGGACGATCGATTTTACAAACAGTTCCTTCGCCGCATAGGACATATGTCTGCCTGATCCATTGTTGCATCTCTTCATGAACCTATCCATGATGGGTTGGAGCTTCTCGTCTTTCATTCTGCCATCTGGTGTTGGTAGGCCCAAATATTTGCTTTCAGAAGTAGATGTCTCCACCTCAAGAACCCTTTTAATTTCATCTTGTGTCATGTGTGGGCATTTCTCTGAAAAAAGCATCGAGCATTTGTGTGTGCTTAAGAGTTGTCCTGTACCTTCCTGGAAGACGTTAATTGTTTGCTTTACCTCCTCCGCTTGTTCTGTCGAGGCTTTAAAGAACAGTAAGCTATCGTCAGCAAACATCAAGTTTGACATACCTAGGCTTCCTCGTGCAACCTTGATCGGCGTGATATTTCCATTTGTGACCTTTTTCTGCAGGATACGGTTCAGCCCTTCTGGCACAAACAGAAACAAGTAAGGACTCAGCGGGTCACCTTGTCTTAAGCCTCTTGATGGTTCAAACTTGTCCAACAATTCGCCGTTGAATTTCACTGCATACCGCACATATTTGACGCACACCATCACCCAAGTTATCCATTTTTTACTGAAACCATACTTAATTAGTACCCCTTCCAGGAAAGTCCAATCCACTCTATCATACGCCTTTGCGAGATCAAGCATGTATGCACAGAAAGTGTTTTGTGGGTGTTTGCTATCTTGGATTTTATGGAAGCACTCAAAGGCGATGAGGGCATTATCTGTGATCATCTGCCTCGGGATGAATGCACTCTGTGACTCCGAAATGAGTTCATCCAAGATAGGACGCAGTCGGTTTACCAAGCACTTCGAAATCACCTTATATATAACATTGCACAAGCTGATGGGACGAAAATACTTCAAACTTTTCGGATCATTGCCTTTTGGAATTTGGAATTAGAACGATGACAGTATCATTCAGCCCCTCCGGCATTACACCATCCATGAAGAATTTCTTAACGGCCATCCCACTTCTCCCTTTAAAACTCCCCAATTTCTTTGGTAAAAGCGTGCATGGAAGCCATCCGGCCCTGGGGCTTTTAGGGGGCCTATCTGGAAAAGCGCATCGCTTATTTCTTTCTCCGTGAATTCTTTCTCAAGATTCTCGTTCATCCCATTTGTAACCAATACATCAAACAGCCCCGGGAGTTCATGAGGGTCAACCTTCCTGTCTGTCGTAAACAGTCCTTTGAAGAAACTCGTTGACAATTTATGAAGGTCCTCTTTTTGTTCTACCCACTGCCATTTTCATTCATTAATTTGGTGATGGTATTTTGTTTCCTTCTCCACGTTGCTTGGCGGTGGAACCACTCCGTATTTCTATCCCCTTCACGAAGATATGTTGCTCTGGACCGTTGGCGCCAAAGGATCTCCTCCCGGAGTAGCAGCTCGTCCAACTCCTTTGTGTGCCGACTAATCTCACTGTCATTTGCAGGGCTTATTGGTTTGTTCATTAGGACCTGCAGCTTTTTCCGAAGCATGCAAATTTTCTGTCTGACCGATCCAATCTTCTCCGCGCTCCATTTGCTCAGTTTTTGTTGCATATTCAGCAACTTCCCCTGAATTTCTGATAACACCATCTTAGCCTATGAAATGACCCACTTCATGAGAAGAAAGAGGAAAGGTAAAGATGTATACATGGCACTCAAGCTCAACATGAGGAAAGCTTATGACCGGGTATAGTGGTCATTTCTTGAAGGAATTATGAAGAAGATGGGCTTCATTGATGAGTTTGTACAGCTAATTATGAAGTGTGTCAAGACAGTTTCATACCGGTTTAGAGTGAATGGAGATATCTCAGATGTGGTTATATTGGGTAGAGGATTGCCGCAGGGGGATTCTATCTCCCCCTATCTCTTTATCTTGTGCACGGAGGGACTTTCAGCAATGCTAAATAAAGCAAATGATGATGGCCAAATCAGAGGTATAAAGCTTGCACTGGCGGCCCCAAGAGTTAATCACCTTTTATTTGCGGATTATTCGCTCCTTGTCATGGAGGCGACTGTACATGGGGTCCAGACAATTAATGATATTCTGCAAATGTATGAGGAGTGTTCGGGTCAAGTGATTAACCGAGAAAAGTCTTCAGTAATGTTTAATGCGAATGTAAGTCAGAGCTTCAAAAATTTAATTATACAAGAGTTGCAAATTTGAAGTGAAGCCAGCGAGGGAAAATACCTTGGACTGCCCAGATATATTGGTAAGTCAAAGAAGAAATGTTTTGCCTACATTAAAGATAATATTGTCAGTCGGCTACAAGTGGGCTGGGACAGATGTCTCTCTATGGCGGGTAAGGAGATATATGTGAAGGTTGTGGCTCAAGCAATACCTACGTATGCGATGGCGAGCTTTGATCTAACAAAGTCCTTGTGTGATGAGATAAGCCAGCTGATGTGTCACTACTAGTGGAACAGGCAGAATGAAGAAAATAAGATGCATTGGGTAGGTTGGGAAAAAATGAAGTTGTCAAAAGATGAAGGAGGTCTTGGTTTCCGTGATCTTCACTCTTTTAACTTGGCGATGCTAGCCAAACAAGGGTGGCGGTTGATACAAGCACCTGGATCCCTTTGTGCGCAAGTTTTGAGAGCAAAGTATTTCCCTCATGGTAATGCCCTTGTTGCAGAACCGATTAATGGCATGAGCTATGTATGGCGTAGTATATTGAAAGGCATTGAGCTTCTCAAAGAAGGGCTAATTTGGAGAATCGGGGATGGCACGGATGTTCGGATTTGGTAGGATCCATGGATTCCTAGGGGAATGAATCGGCGGCCTTCTGCACCACGTGAACATAGCCTTCTCACTAGGGTTTGCGAGTTAATTGATCCGGATACGGGCTACTGGGACCGAGCTCTCATCGAAGGTTGTTTCCATCAGGATGATGTGCCATACATTTTGAGCATCCCAGTCCATGATCAAGCGCAGGATTTCTTAGCCCGGCATCTTGATGTAAGGGCATTTTCTCGGTCAAATCAGCATATAAAGCACATGTGGCTATGTGAAAAAGGGAGGCTAACAAACAGCGAGGTGCCAGCTCATCAAATGAAGAAGGAGATTCTGAAATGTTCAAAGCTATTTGGAAACAAAAATGTCCTCCTAAGGTGCATCATTTTTTTGTGGAGATTCGTGCACAATAGTCACCCAATGTATATGAATATTAGTAGAAGGGGTGTAAAGCTTGATACACGGTGTGCTGTTTGCGGCCGGCTGTTCAAAGATGGAGGACATCTTTTTCTGAAATGCAAATGGGTGAAGCACAGATGGTGAGCGTTGATGCTGGAAGAGGTGAGAGTGAAGTGTCACAACAAATCCCCCCCCCTCTCGGCCCTCGCGTCGTCCTCCCGAGGGTGACCCGGGGGCGACTAGGGTTTCCCCTAGCGCCGCCACCCCTTCAATCCCAGCCCCTCCTCGCCGCCACTTGAGGGGATCGATGGGCAAGCCTGGTCGGTCGTTGATGAAGGTGGCGGTGAGGTGATGCGTCGCTTCATGCCCCGCGAAGGACCTGGAAGCCGGGGCGGCGGCCCCGGTCGGCGAGGCGGCGCTGCCTCCGCGACGGGTGGCGCGCGCAGGAAGTGGTGGCCGGCATCCTCGGCTGCCCGGGCAGCGAGGATTCGGTGGGTGATAGCGGCGCGGATTTTCCTCTGCCCCAGATCTCAAGGTCAGGCGTCCTCCTCCCCTGCTCTTTCCTCCCCTCCGGTCATGCCCTTCTGCGACTTTGGTCGCCGGATCCGGTGCTGGTGGGGTGCGGGTGCTCAGGTTTGAGCCTGGGGGAAACCCTTGGCCAGTCCTCCGGCCACGACGGCGGTGGGGCATGTGCGCGTTGTGTACTTCCCTGGAAGCGTCGTTGAGGGCTCTCCTCTTCACCCCCCGTCCCAGACCCCGGGTGAAAACCCAAAGTCCGTCTCGTTCTGGCCTGCGGCGGCGCCTTGCACGTCGCGTCCTCGTTGGAGGCGTCGTCTGGGATGTCTGGTTTTTCGGGAGAGGGGCGACGTGGATGGTGGGTGTTTGTCGGCTGCGAGGCCAAGTTTGTGTTCTTTCTGTGGAGGGTGCACGTTCCTGCAAGTGTTCTCTGCAGACATTGGAACAGGACCTGGTGCTCCCCTGCTCCGCCTCTTGGCCTCTGCAGCTTTCTTCTTCGGCGACCTCCCAGCGGCTATCCTTCTTCTCATGGTGGTTCAGGAGAGGTGGCTGTGCAGTTGTGGTGTGTGCCAGCGGCGTGGTGAGGGTAGTGCTTCTTGTCTGCGATGGGGATCCGGCTGGCATCTGCTCTAGTTCTCGGGTGAGCGCCAACGATCCGACGGTGCGGTGCCTTCGAGCCTAGGCGAGAGGAAAGGGTTCCTCTTCGGCGTTGGGAGCGATGTTCTTCCCTTGTCCCTGGGTTCAGACAGTTCACAACTCTCTCTGGCTATCGGCTGATCATCGAGGCTTCTCTGTTGCTCCTCTCTCTGCTGGCTATGTGCAGTAGGCTTCGACATTACTAGCAGGGCTCTTCATGTTATTTTTCTTGCAGCTGTAATGTGTGTTGCATTGTTAGCTGTTCACTCAGCTCCATTGTATCTTTCGGTCGCTGTTGCTTGGTGGCCTTGTGTAATCCTGGCCGGTTGATGGCTTCGTTAATTCAAAGTCGGGCTCCCCTTGAGCCTTCGTTCTAAAAAAATGGGGGTGGGCAGAGTCCATTTTGAGACTGATTGTCTAGTGCTACAACAAGTTGTGTCATCGGATATATACAACCTGTCTTCCCATGGCCAAATGTTCAAAGAGCTTAAGGTGAATCTTGCCACACAATTTATCTAGACTATGGTTGTATACACGCCACGTGTTTGTAACAAGCCAACGCATGTGTTGGCTACTATTGGTGCGGGTTTAGCTGCCGGAGAGTCCAACCAGTGGTTCTCTAACTATCCTGATGATGTAGCCCGTGCTGTAACCGGCGATTTAGCCGTGTCTTAATGAAATACGAGTGTTCCATTTAAAAAAACGCTCTTATATTATAGAACGGAGGGAGTAGTTTGCATGGGTGCAAAGTCGTCGGTAAAAGAACAGTGCACGCTTGTTTGTACTGAAAGCTATGCTTATAACGTGTGTGCCAGCGACATGGCGGCATCCTTTTTACACAGTGCCATTTTCTTCCCCACGCTCCACACAACGGTGAGTAACCAGGTTCTCCTAGCTAATGGAGTTCATGGGCGGCGATGGTGTTGAAAGGTTAGCAACTTTACCACCAGCTCCTATTTTGCTTTGAATCTTGCTTCTGTACGCACCAGCCATCGAGATCTCGATGCTTAACGACATGATTTTTGGCGAGATTACAGCTTCTTCTTTTTTTGAGACAAGGCGAGATTACAGCTTATGTAACAGCAAGATCCCGGACGGCATCGAACGATCGGTGGATTTCGCCGGAGCTGGACGAGCAAGCCCAACTGGATGTTGCGATTTGTCTCGCGTTGGGTTGAACCGTGTTTCTGATGTATCTCTTCTGGCTGGACTGCGTCCGCCCAACCAGACGGCCCGCCAGAAAGAAGTATATGAAACAAATCGCAAGGAGGCTGCGGATGTTGTGGACTGCGCAATAGTTGGTGAATCGGGTGGAGCACAGGCGCAAGGCGAGGTCACATCCGGCTGGAAAAAAAGGTATACCATTTTATAATAAAATTTGGTATTAATTAGTTGCAAGCTATATTAAATATGAAAATTAACTAGTTACCAGGAAAGTAAGTTTAATTATTTGTTGGTTTATATTTCCATGTATGTGGTGTACTACTGTTGTTGGTTTTTTTTGTTTATTACACCAAGGTGCTGTATGAAGTTTAGCTATTTAGGTGTTTTAAAAAAAATGGCGTAGTGGCGCTTTGATGATGTGGAACTACATTTAAAAATTGGCGTAGTGTAATATATTAATTTGCCTGCTACCGACGAAAATCTTCGATTTTTGTTTCATTAAAAAAATGGCATGTAAAGACATACAATTAGAATATTTGAATGAGGAAACAAGATGCTGACTGGAATATGTTATTCATTTATATGGTTTTTTATTATTGATCTAATAAAATCAGGGTGCGTGTGGGCAAAACCGACGAGGAAAGAGAGTCGTGCCCAAACCGGAAGAGCGCTTTGGAGTTGTCTATCCGTGAGTTCACAAGACCTAGGGATGGTGTGGTTGTTAATCCGTCTGTTGGGACATCGTCCGGGGAGACCGGATTCGGAATACGTTATGCAAGATGCCGTTTGAATGTACACTGGGTGAAATGCATGCAAGAGATAGTGTGCGGCTGTGCGGTATGTGTTTTCCGTTCTTTGGCGATATCATTATTTGCTGCCTGAGAAAGAAAACAGCAGATCAACCAGGTGTGGGTGCGAGGCAGTGATTCGTCTGGTAAGATCAAGCGATAAAGGATGGTACATCAGTGAGCACCGCCCTTTGCACAACCACGAGTTGACGTTGACATGTGGGCAGAAGTTGCGTTGGAAGTCGCACAGACACATAGATGTCCACACGAAGGATTCGATAAAGCAACTCCGACTAAACAATGTAAGCTTGAGCCGTGTCTATAGTATAGTCGGGAGTTTCTTTGGTACGCTGGACAATGTACCGTTCACGAAGAGTGGTAAGCTAAGTAGGGAACAATCTGACAATGATGCAACCAAGATACTCATTCTGCTTCAAAAAATTAAAGCTGGCGATCCAGATTTTGATTACAGTGTACAGGTTGATGGTGAGCGCCGGATTGCAACCTAACGTGGGCGACGGGGAAAGGAATAGATCAGTACAAGTATTTTGGGGATGCAATTATATTTGACACAACTTACTGGACAAATATGTATGATATGCCTTTCGGTCTATTCGTCGGTGTTAATAACCATTTCCAGAGCATTATTTTTGGGGGAGTGCTAATGAGAGATGAGAATGTGGAGAGTTTCAAGTGGGTCTTCAAAGAGTTTGATGGGTGGCAAGGCGCCGACAACTATATTAACAGGTGAGCGCACGGTTGTGAGATACTTTCCTTCATAAGCAAAACAAAAACTTATGTGTGAGGGATGGTAACATATGACTAAATTAATTGTGTTTTCCACACATCAGGCGAGAGCTATGGAACTTGCCATTATTTTTTTAATTGATATTTGAAATGGTCAAACGGGGGGGGGGGGGGGGGGTCGAAGGCTTCCCACCTGAATATATTTCAAATGTTACCGAGAGTGGAGTTTACCGGTTACGAGAGGATAGGAAGTCCCGCCACAAGCCGGCGTCCTCTTTCAGGGTAACGCAGGCTTCCCGCCCGCATGAACACGGTGATACCGGATGCACACGCTCAGTCCACACCACCTCCACGGAAGGTCGGGTTTACCTGAAGGACGACCGTCAGTCACAATGGCAATGCAGAGAACAGACAATGTCTCACTTTTGACAGTCGTAAGGTACAGAAAACAACATGCAAATCGTCTGATTAGTTTGCCTACATGTTAGTACTGGCAATACACTCACAAGACAGTCAGTTAGAATGTACACAGGTTTACGAAAATCAATGAGGCATGAGCAGAAACGCTTCAAAGTCCAAACACAGTGGACGCATCCGTGGCACAAACAGCCACCTGCATCCATATGACTCAGTTTCACAAGCGTCAATTAAAAGATACTAATCATTTGCCTAGCCGCCTCCTTATTTGTAATGAAATTTTATTTTATTTTCGTGGGGTTTATTTGTAATGAAATTAAACACACGCCTCAGCTATTTAAGATGCTCACATGATTTGAATCACACCGAATGCACATATATACCAGCAACTGCCTACAGTACCGTCCCCTCCAGCCGGATTTCTGTGTCAACAGGAAGGCACCGCAAGAAGGACGATTTCTGTGTTACCACAGGTGTTTCACGGTGCCCACCTACGCCACAGTTGGTGCATTTGTTTCTTGATGAAACAAAGTTGGTGCATTTAGGCTCCTTCTTTGGAATGTCACCTCTGTCCAGGCAAATCTTGCTCTTCTCTCCAGCTTGTCTGCAAATGCTGCAAACCCGGGTGCGTTTATTGTCCCCACTCCATCGTCGGCTTGTTTTTTTTGTGTGTAAACGACCTCCTCTCCTCTTCTTTGCGCTCCAGTATCTGTTACTGGTTGGCCCACCTACCTTCCACCGCCTCTCGAAACCTGACAACCCAGTTAGATTCCCGATGGCACTCCCTTCTGCATCACTGTCACAACCATTGACAGTCTCACCACTACTCTTTGCTTTCCGAAGCAGCAGAGTTTTGCTCTCACCCTTCCCATCTTACTCTGCAGCGAGCAGAGTAAGAATGTGCATCGTGCTCTTGCAGAATGTCCATTGCCTTCTCCTACCCAACCGTGTTTGCGGTCACCAAGTCGAACCACTTCCAGAGCATGCGTATACAGGCTTGCGTGCTGGTACATGATCAATCCGCTGGATATACGATCTCTCTGCAGGTGTGCCAAGTGTTCAGGCAGCACGTCTCATGCATCTTTAGTCCAGCGCTTCATCATGTGGTGTTTGGGTATCTCGTGAACCCCATGAAGTCCATCACTTGCACCGGGAAAATACAATCACCAAACAACCAGTCAGAATACTAGGTTTCATCCCCAGGCCGATCAAGCCATGCACGCACGAGAACAGCATTTATACATACCTTCAGTGAATGGAAGCAACACAAACCCGTGTGCTCAAAGTTTCCGCACTCGCAGACAAATTGTTCACCCCCTCCCTCGACTGGGACTTCATACACCACTTCGTTCTATTCTTTGTGTCGCATGTACAGTTCAATGTATGCCCAGCTTGTTATATTCTTTGTGGAGTGGTCACCGTACGGAGGCTTTTGTCCCTGCTACTGGTTGGCCTCCCTGCCTTTCGCCTCCTCTTAGGAGTTGACTCTACATCGCTTTGACAACCATCAGCAGCCCCACGTCCACTACCAGCGGATTGGAGCATGAGAGTTTTACTATCACCAAGACGAGTATCGAGGCCTGTTAGACTTTCTATTGTAGCCCCACCGTGTAAACCATACTGTATTGGTATAGGTCTTGTATGTTAATCTTACTGTCGCTTCCTAAATAAATTATGTTTAGAATATAAATAGTTACGTGCATATTGATTCAATATGTAAAATTTGGTATAAAAAACAAAAATATAGGTTATAAGACCAGAAAAATCACATTTTATGTATGTTTTACACTATGTTTTTACATTCGTAATTTTACGTAACATAATATATTTGTTACGGCGAGAACATATTTTCTTACGTTTTCTTTTTGTGTATGAAATAAGACAAAATTTACAAAACGTAAAAATACGATGCATTGATGTCAAAATACAGAGGGGGTGAAGAATAACTATTCCTCACCCAGGATGACGAATAGCGCGACCCTGTGTGTGTGTGAGTGATAGGCCACCCCATAGAGGGTTGAGCCAGTTCCCAAAAACCTACGTTTTACGTGGTATCGAGTCTAACCTAGGTCCTACACCCCACCCGCCGCCGCTGCTACGCCAAAACCCTAAACCCTAGGGTCGCCGCCACCGGCGCCATGACCGCTTCCGCCTCGGGCGCCGCCAGCGCCGGGTCCATCCCCGCGTCGCTTGCCGCCCTCCTCAACCTCCCACCTCGCTCCCAGGCTCCGCCGGTGCCCCAGTTCTTCGGCACCACCGACGTGCGTTCCATGTTCTCGGCTCCAATCCCGCCACCGCCGCCTGCAACCTCTGTCGCCACGACGACGATCCTGCCCGCGGCGCCTCCCGCGGCCTCTTCGGGCTCCTCCTCGACGCTTGTCATCCTCCTGGCAGTCTCGGGGGAGGTTCTGCCCACGGCGCCACCCGTGGCCTCACTCATGGTAGTGGCCCCCATCGCAGCTCCGTCGCCCAACGCCCCGGTTGCTGACGCCATCATGTCCATCGGGTCGTTCCACTTTGACAACTTGATCGCCATCAGACTCACGCCGGACAACTACTTGTTCTGACGCGCCAACGTCCTACCGCTGCTTCGCAGCAGGTCTCTTCTTGGGTTTGTTGATGGGTTTTTCAAGGGGTGGGGATCTAGCATCATTGGTAACAATAAAATTCCTAGAAATCTTCTTAGACTAGAGCTCCAGGAGTTGGAGTTGCTAGAGGAAAAACATGACCTATGTGGTGAGGCTTATGCTAGGAAGATGGATATCCTAGTGGAACTTAATAATATGTACACGGAGGAGGAGATGTATTGGCACCAGCAGTCTAATGAGAGGTGGCTATTGAAAGGGGATAGCAACTCTGAGTTTTCCATAAAGTGGCTAACGGGAGACGGAGGAAAAATACTATGCATTCCCTTGAATGTGGGCCTATGATTAGGGCTACAAGAAAAGCTCGAGGCTCGTGAGCCACTCGAGATCGAGTCGTTTTTTGACTCGACTCGAGATCGACTCGAAAAGAAACAAGCTGAGTTTGAACACTTTATGTAGCTCGACCGAGAAACGAGTCGATCTTGAGTCAATGTTGGCTCGCTCGATTTTAGCTCGATAGCTCGACAGAGTATCATTATGTTAAATGATCATGCCATATATTAAATGAAAATAAGATAATTTATTAACATATATGTTGTCCATAATTTTTCTTCATTTTATTTACCAATGAACATGCAAACTTAATTAAGTGCAGAGAAGATTTAGGCCTAATTATGACCCGTGGTCAACTATGTGTTAAATATCCTATATTTTTGGCAAAGGTTCCCAGCATATTCACCTTAATTTTTTTGTTTTTCATCCATAGATTTATAATTTTTACCATCTCATTTCGCTCGAAACTAGTTTCAGATCGACTCGAGATCGTTACAAGCTGAGCACGAGTCATGTTCTACAGCTCGATCATGAGCTTTACTTAGTTTGAGCTCGCTCGAATTTTCATATGAGTTGAGCTGAGCCAACTCCAACTCGCTCGAGCTCGACTCGTTTGCAGCCCTTCCTATGATCATTGAGGGGACAAAAAAACCTTCTGTCTCATGCTACTAGTTTTTTTAAGGAGCTTTTCGGGCCTACTCCGGGCAACATCTGCAAAATTGATGCCTCTTTGTGGTCCGAGGAAGAAACCATGTCCACTAGTGACAATGAGGACCTGACTAGACCCTTCTCTCTTGAGGAAATTAAAGCAGCTCTGTTTGCGATGGAACCCAACCGTGCTCCTGGCCCGAATAACATCCTTGCTGAGTTTTATCAGCATTGTTGGGAGGTGGTCAAATTTGACTTGTATCATTTCTTTGAATGGTTTTATGAGGGTAAATTAGATGTGCAGAGGTTGAACTATGGCATTATGGATGGTGTCTTGTCCCTTCATGAAATTATGCATTATACTCATATCAAAAAGCACGTTGGGGTTATCCTTAAGCTCGATTTCGAAAAAGCTTATGATAAAGTCAACTGGGATTTCCTCACTAGTAGAAAACAGGGCATACGTCCGGGCCAGATAAGCCCATTAGTCCTAGTTCGGTCACGAACCGGTACCCATGGGCCCATTGGTCCCGGTTCGTGAGGCCAGGGGGCCTGCCGGGTCTCATGCGGCCATTGGTCCCGGTTCGTCTGGCCCCTTTGGTCCCGGTTGGTGGCACGAACCGGGACCAATGGGCCTCGCTCCTGGCCCACCACCATTGGTCCCGGTTGGTGGCCTGAGCCGGGACCAAAGGGAGGTCTTTAGGACCGGGTCAAGCCACGAACCGGGACCAAGGAGCCAGCCAGGGGAGAGGGCTTTTGTGTGTAAAACATTAAAAGCAAAAAGCATTTTCATAAAATAAATAAAAAAGCAAAAAAAGAAAAGAAAATAAATAAGTAGAAACAAAATAAAATAAATAAGTAGAAACAGAAAAAACTTTAATAAATAAGTAGAAACAAAATAAACTTTAATAAAGTAAAATAAATAAACTATAATAAAATAAATAAAAATAGCAACAATAAGTAGAAATAGAATAAAATAAATAAAGCAAAAAAGAAAGAATTTTCATAAAATAAATAAAAGAAGCAAAAAATAAAATAAATAAGTAGAAATAAAATAAACTTTAATAAATAAGTAAAAACAAAATAAACTTTTATAAAACCTCTAGTATTATTGAAACTAAAATTATATAAAATTTATGCAACTAAAATTATCAAAGTATTTTCTGTTCAAAACATTAAAAGAAAAAAGAATTTTCATAAAGAAATTTTTTGTTAGAAACTTTAATAGCAAAAAGAATTATCATAAAGAATTTTTTGTTAGAAAATAAAATAACAAAATATGTTTTTTAATATAATGATAAAACACAGTAATATTAAATAGCAGGAAAAAGTATCACTCAAAAATCTATTTTTATAGTAAAGCTATTCAAAAACTAGTGATTCACACAAATTTCCAAAAATCAAATTTAAACTATTCAAATCAGAAAACAAATGGCACTAACAAAAAGTTTATAATTTTTATTACCTAAAAGCAAAAAGAATCACTGAAAAACTAGTAAGTATTTTGCTGTAAGTAGAAACAAAATAAAATAAACAAAGCAAAAAATAAAACAAAAAAATAATAAAAGTGCCACCTAAAGGGCCACCACGGCCTGAATACGACTAGAAACCCAACAATGGGCTAGGATTCAGGCCCACAGTAGGCCCACAGGCACATAGAGACAGATTAGGCCCAAAAGCCTGCAGTTGAGAGGAGCTCGAGAGGGTTGGCGCAGCAGCGCTTATAAACCACTCTGGAGCTCTTTCAACTAGCGGGGTGGGACTAAACTTTGGCCGCGACGCGGGCAGCACAGGGCCTTTGGTCCACCAACCGGGACTAAAGGTGTACATTGGTCCCGGTTGGTGCTACGAACCGGTACCAATGCCCCCCCTTTAGTACCGGTTGGTGCCACCAACCGGGACCAAAGCCCTCTGCTTCCCGCCCTTTGGGCTGCTGAAAAGAGGCCTTTGGTCCCAGTTGGTGGCACCAACCGGGACTAAAGGGGGGCATTGGTCCCGGTTGGTGACACGAACCGGGACCAATGCGTCGTGTATATAAGCAAGACTTGTGAAAATTTTCACTTCTCATCTCGCAGTTACCGCTCCGACGACATCGACGCCGCCAGGCTGCCGCCCCCGTCCGCCGTCTCCGTCGTCGCCGTCGCCCTGCCCCGGCCTCGACGCGCCCTGCCCTGACCTCGCCGTCGCCGAGCCCTGCCCCGACCTCGCCGTCGCGCACGCCGAGCGCCCTGCCCCGACGACCTCGCCGTCGCGCACGCCGAGCGCCCTGCCCCGACCTCGTCGCCGCTCGCCTGCACTATGAGCCTCACCGCGCCGTTCCCCCCTCTCCCCCCCCCCCCCGCGCCCCAACGCCGCCGTGCGCCCACCCCAACGCTGCGCCCGCCCCGACGCCGATGACACGAAGGCCCTGTTCACATATATAGATTCTTTTTGTTCCTATTGTAGTAGATGCTGATGATGACGATGATGTATGTATGTTCATATGCAAAAGTTAGGATTTTTTCTGTTCATAGATTTTTTTTGGTGATACTATTGTAGAATATGCAAATTTTGTATGTTCATATGCAAAGAATATGTCATTTTTTTATAGAATTTTTATTTTGTTCATATAATTTTTATTTTATTTTTGTTGTAATTTTGTTCATAAAGTTTTAGGCTGAAAAAAAGAAGAAGAAGAAAAAGGGAGGAGGAGAAGTTTCGTTTAATTTTAGGATTAATTTAGTTTATGTTTAGTTTAGGAAGAAGGAAAAGAAAAAGGAGAAGAGGAGAAGAAATAAAGAAGGCGATAAAAAAAGGAAAAAAAAGAGGAGAAGAAGAAAGGAATAGAAGATAAGAAGAAAAAATAGAGTAATTTCTTTTTTTTTCTTCTTCACCTCTATTCCTTTCTTCTTCTCCTCTTTTTTTCTTTTTTTTCTTCGATCTTCTCCTCTCTCTATTCCTTTCTTCTTCTCTTCTTTTTTTTTCTTCTTCTTCCTCTTCTTATTTTTTATCGGGTATGTCGTTGTCGATATACCACCTCCCCGATAACTTCGACATGAGGGGGAATAGGGGGTCGAGGGTTCGAGGGTCGTCGAGGGTTCGAGGGTTCGAGGGCCGAGGGGTCGAGGGTTTGAGGGACGAGGGTTCGAGGGTTCTAGGGTTCTAGGGTCAAGGGTTGAGGGTCCTATGGTCGAGGGTTCGAGGGTCGAGGGTCGAGGGTTCGAGGGTTCTAGGAATATGCAAAAGTTAGAAAATTTTAATGTTCATAGAATTTTTTTGGTGATATTATTGTCGAATATGCAAATGTTTGTATGTTCATATGTAAAGAATATGTCAATTTTTTTTGTAGTAGATGATGATGATGATATATGAAAACCTGGTCAATTTTTTTTGTTTGATGAATGTTTTCTGCTAAAACTCGTATTAAGTTTGTTCGATGAATGTTTCATGGGAGAGAGGGAGTAAAAACTCCTCAAACATGAGGGGGGAGGAGTCCCCCTCCAGTTCCTAACTCTCTCGGGAATTCAACATGAGGGGGGGTCGATATACCCCCTCCCCGATAACTTCGACATGAGGGGGGGGGGTCGATATACCCCCTCCCCGATAACATTTTTTTTCATGTATGTATGTCGTCGTTGTCGATATACCCCTCCTTTACCAAGTTAAAAGAGTGTTGTCGTCGAGGCCACCCCGAACCCTTTAAGCGTTGTCGAGGCCACCCCAAACCCTAGAGAAGCGTCGAGGCCATTAATTAATATAATTCCTTGTTGTGAATAGCTATAGCTAGGTCTACGTTTGCCACTAATATATCCATCTGTCATGTTTGTATAATAATTGCCATGTTGTAATATTTGCAGAAACTATGGAGCACGGCCGAGACGAGGAAGCAGAACGGGTGTTGGGGGACATAATCGCAGCCGAAGCTGATGTCATGTCGTATATCAACGAAAGCGATGGTCTGGAAGGAGAGGGTGAAGAAGCAGGCTACGGTCCTCGAACAACGGAGGAGACCGTGACCGGTGACCCAATGCCGGTGCAAGAAGGAGGCCGTGATGACGGCTCCGGTGACCGAACAGAGTCCGGCCAGGTATATATATTAATTAAGCCTGTGCTGACTATAGCTAATTGATGCATCCATTGTTTTGGTATCTACACATATTAACTCTCGTCTTTCTTCTTATTTCTAGCCCTCCGGATCGAGCACAACTTCGGTAAAGAGACGAGGCCCGAAGAAAAAGTTGCGATCAGATGAAAGGTTCACGATCGCAGCAATCGCGCGCGATGGCCAACCGGTTGAACCCCTCCGGACCAAGGAGGCATTTACTGCTCGGTGCGGGGTTCTTGTTAGGGACATGATCCCGATCAGCATAGAGCTATGGAATCATCCTAACGATGAAGAGCTTCAAGTTTCTTTTGTCGAAGATAGACAGAAAGCTGATCTTTGGAAGCGCTGAAGGTAAATTTCACCCTACCCAAAGAGGACGATCCGGAGAATCCAGTTATAGAGCCATTGATCAAGTCCTTTGCTCTCAAGAAGATGGCAGATCTATTCAGGAAGTGGAAGAATGACCTGAAAGCAAAGTTTGTCGACAAAGAAAAGACACCAGAATTCATCGGCTAGTACGAGAAGCTCAGAGATCAATGGGACGCATTTGTGGCCAAGAAGACATCGGAGAGGAGTAAGAAGATGTCATCCATAAACAAGATAAATGCTGCGAAGAAGGAGCATCACCATCGCACGGGGTCAGGTGGCTACCTCAAAGCCCGACCGTTGTGGGCCAAGGCTGAGAACGACCTGCTTGATAAAGGGGTCGAACCAGAGACATTGAACTGGCCAGACCGTTGCCGGACTTGGTTCTTCGGGGTTGGCGGAACCTTGGACCCTGTAACAGGGAAGTGCGTTTGGACGAGGGAGCAACTGCGAATACCCCTCACGAAGCTTCGGCACTATATTAACGCAGTGCGGGAAGGGACGTTCGTTCCAGACAGAGAGAAGTACGAGCTCACAATGGCCCTCGGGAATCCTGAGCACCCTGGACGGACACGAGGCATGCCAGGCTCCGTTCCGTGGAAGGCTGGGTTTCCGGACGCAGGCGGTTACAAATGCCAAGAGAGGAGGAGGAAGGTGGAGCAGAGCGAACTGCAGGAGCTGCACTCAAGGGTACAGAAGCTAGAGGAACGAGATGCAGTTCGAAGCAAGCGACCTGCCGAAGCTACCCCCGAAGCTACCCCGCCATCTCAGCGGAGAAGCGGCGTGGCTTCCACCGAGCAGCTTCAGCTGGAGCCTGTCTTCGCGGCTCCTGCTAGCTACCCCGTGGATGCTATCACAGAGTCTCAACATTGCCACCTTATGATGCAATGGGAGAAGTACAAAGTCAAGGCGGCTGTCGGCTCTGTTCGACCTCCTGAACCCGGCGCAACTTTTCACTGTCGTCCAATTCCAGAAGGATATGCTAGGGTGACGGTGGAAGAAATAACGGAGGGATTTGAGGAGCTCGTGCTTGACCACCCTACCGGTGAAGGGGAGACTCGGCTGGGTTCTGCTTTGAAGACTCCATGCCTATGGAGGAAGGAGCTCATCAACCTTCCGAACTGGACGCCTCCGCCTCCTTCCCCTCCTCCGGCAAGTCAGGGCACTCCGCCTCCTCCTCCGCCTACTCCTCCGGCAAGTGATCAGGGCACTCCGCCTCCTTCTCCGGCGCATGGCGGCACTCCGCCTCCTTCTCCGCCTGCTCCTTCGGCGAGTGATCAGGGCACTCCGCCTCCTTGTCCGGCGCGTGGCGGCACTCCGCCTCCTTCTCCGCCTGCACCGGCGCGCCCGACCAGCCAGCCTCCTCCTTCTCCGCCTAGTCAGCAAGGGCGGAAGAGACCCGCCGCCGCTCTGGCTGCTCCGGCGCGTCGTAGTCCTTCTCCTCCGCCTCGTAAGCAACTAAGGAAGAAAGCCGCAGCCGCTCGGCCTGCTCCGGCGTCTAGCAGTACAGGCGGGAGGCAATACAGATTCGGTCCATCTCTCAAGACTCCAGAGAAGTTACCATACAAGATGACCGAGAAGGAAAATGAGGAGATCTGTCAAGCCCAAGTGAGGGACTACTTCGCAACGCAAAGAGCTAAGAGACATCCACCTCCGGAGGAGAAGATAGATCCGGTGAAAGTGAAGCGCACTTTGGATGCCCTGCAGCGACCACCACCGTCTCATTCGCAAACCAACTATGAGCGCATTACTGAAAAGACATATAAGGAAGCGAAGCGGTCGGGAAGTACTTGCAGTGACGAAAGGTTATAAGAACGAAGAACTGGGAAAAAAATTCCCAGCTCGGCGAACAAGCGAACCAATCGTGCCCCCCGCTCAAGGTGTCTAGCGATATCGTCGCTAATCATCCGGGGGTCTTGCCTGGTACCAATCCTGGAGATTACGACGATGCACATTTTGATATAATGGAGCCGGACGAATTCAAATACGAGTACGGGAAGCCTCTTGTCAAAGATGGAGCTACTCTAACAATGATGATGCGAAGATTCCATGATTGGTATATGGAAACCTGCAGAAAGGTGCAGTCAGCTGGGAATAAAATCGATACTTTGACGCTGAAAGTTGAAGAGGATCAACATGACCTCGTTGGAATTGAGGAGTTGTCTGTTCCATTTGAGGAGTTCTTCCAGTTTTTCAATCTAAAGGCCCTCGATAAATTAACGGTCAGTTGCTACTGTCTGTAAGTACTACTTCTATCATTAAGTCTCTATATATAGCTCAGCTCTTTCATTGCATGTATATGTAATTATCCTCATTATATTATGCAGATTGAAGATCGTCGAATGCAGAAGAGCTGAAATGTATGATATTGGGTTCATTAACACAAATCTCATAGATGAATTTACGGTTAAATTTCATGCCGAAGAAACCGAGGAGAACTTGCTACGATCGTTGGTAATAAATCAAAACAAAGATACAATACTCTTTCCTTACAACTTCAAGTGAGTGTTACTGTCTTGTGCATATTCGGTTTCCCTTAATTATTACTCGAGGTTATAGTAATTAATGTAACTGATGAGTTATATGCATGCGTGCGCAGTTTCCACTATATTCTCCTAGAGATTAAGCTTGAGCAGGGACTAGTAAGCGTCTTAGACTCGAGACGAAAAGATCGCAAGGAATATGCGGACATGTCTAAAATGCTCGAGAAGTAAGTTGAATCGATCATTATCGCACCATATCGGCAACTTTGTTCATTTCATGATATCAAGTAATTGTTTTCTTTGTCTCGCAGTGCTTGGAAAGTATTCACCGCACAAGTTTCGGGACTGCCACGGGATCTGCGATGGAAATTCCCGAAAGTAAGTACTACTAGCTAGCTAGTTCCGCGCATCTCCCGTTGATTCTAGCTACTTTCATCAATGCCATTTATAATGCTTCATTATCAGTTTGATTGACCTCTATTTCTCGTAAAGTGCTTGTGGCAGGAACCCGGGAATAATTACTGTGGATACTACGTCTGCGAGTTCATCTACAACGCGACGGCCAAGAATAGGCGGGGCTACTCTAAAAGACAATATGAAGTGCGTAAGCAAAAATATTCACAAGTTTATTTTATTACCATCATTTCTGTTGAGTTTCATTCATATATATGTATTGACCCCCTTATTCAAATTAGATGTGGGAGATGCGGAATGAACTCCTACCACAAGATCGCATGCGAGCAATTCAAGAGGAATTGGCTGGATTCTTTCTTGACCACGTCATCAATAAAGCCGGAGAATACCACCATGCATGTGGAAGTTGAGTTCATATGTTAGGGTATATATATATATATATATATATATATATATATATATATATATATATCCAGTACCATCGGTAAGATATACGAAAACTTGTTGTTCGACCAATCTCCCGGAGAGAAGGAGAGGTCGATCACTTGTCTCTGTATATGTTCATGACGATCCTCTGTACTTAATAGTTTCCTTCATTTGCTTACTAGCTAGCTAGCGTGTCGAGTCCTCTCTATACGCAGCGTCGACCAAGCACCGAGATAAGAGAGGACACTTCTCTTTATTAGCTAGCTAACACAATATATGAAACCCCTAAATTAACCTTACAAAACCCCCCAACCCCCCCCCCCTTCAGAAAAAAAACAAAAAACCCAGCCCGTGAAATGCTGACATGTGGAAGCCTTTTGGTCCCGGTTGTTGGCACCAACCGGGACAAAAGACCCCCTGCCCCGGCAAGCGGCAGCGGCCACGTGGAGCCCCATCTGTCTCGGTTCCTGGGCGAACCGGGACTAAAGGGACAGGGCTTTAGTGACGACCCTTTAGTCCCGGTTCGTGAACCGGGACAAATGGCCCTCACGAACCGGGACGAATGGGGGGTTTTCTACTAGTGCCTTCTTGACTGCCATGCCAAGAGGGGTTTTAATGACAGATGGTGTGGATGGGTGTCTCAAATCCTCCGTAATGGTACGATTAGTGTCAAGATCAACGATGAGACTGGCCCGTATATTCAGAGTGCTAAAGGGGTTCGCCAGGGCGATCCTTTCTCTCCTTTCTTGTTTAACCTGGCGGCTGAGTGACTCACCAAGATGGTGTTGGCTGCTCAGAAGAATATCATGTTCCAAGGTTTGGCATCTGATCTTATTGATGGAGGTGTGGGGATTTTGCAATATGCAGACGATATGGTTCACTGCATGTCCCATGACATAGAGAATGCGAAAAATGTTAAGCTACTCCTTTACTTGTTTGAGCTAATGTCAGGCTTGAAAATTAACTTTAACAAAAGTGAGGTGTTTACTATTGGTCGGGACAACCTGATCGGTCAGTTGTATGCTGAGATGTTTGGCTGCCAAGTTGGTAAGCTTCCTATGAAATATCTGGGGTCCCTGTAACCTATGCCACCCTTAAAACAATTGATTGGGATTTTCTGGATGCTAAGCTGATTAAGAGGCAAGCACCGTGGATGACTTATGCTCCATCTTCTGGGGCCAGAGCAATTTTGGTGAAGGAGTGTGCTAATGTCCAGACGTCCGGACCATAGTAAGAGATCTGGACGATCGGACGAAGGTATTGTCGCTCGGGCTGGTGTTGCCGTGTGTTGATTTCTTTTTTAATAAAAAACAAACACATCCAGTCTAATCTTTTCCCTAATACCTGCATGCATGCATGCATATAGGACAAAACTGCTTATGTCACCGAAGATTCCATCAAATTTTAAACTTTAAAATGTTTTGTAGGTCAAACCGTCCTTCCGATTGAAAAACTGTTTTCACATAAAAGATTCATCACGACAAAACCTTCGAAACTAGATCCCATGTTGGTATGTTCCGACGAACTTTTTTTCTAGGTCAAAAGTTACCACGCATGTGCTACGTAAGTTATCAAGACTGTGACACACAGTTACAAGCTATTTTCCTAGGAAATACCGGGCATAGAAAGATGGTCTTCCAGCTTTACCAAAATGGTCATCCCAGATAGCAGGATTTTAGCGACAGGTGCGAACGATTGCCTACATCCTCACATCTCGGTGCAATTTCGCATGCAGCGTTGCGCTGCAATCTCGCATGCACATCTCTTTGATTTGCATGGAGTGCACGCCCTATTGAAACCAATTAACAACGAAACTACTGGACGGACGATGAGCGCCAGCCAAATTATGCACGATGCAAGATTGAACGGCTCTATCAACTTTTACCTGACGCATGGACGGCTTGATATGCACTGTCATCTGCAAGTCGTCCAACATATGACGTGTGTGTAGCAGCATTCATTAACAATGCATGCATGTAGATAAGTAAGAAGATGATGTCGGCAAATATTCCATTCAAAATAAAACTTCAAAATGTTTTGTAGCTCAAATCATTGGCCCGATTGACCTTCAAAACTAGATCCCATGTTCGTATGTTTCGATGACATTTTTTCCGGGTCAAAAGTTACCAGACTTAGACTAAATAAGTTATCACCTACGTGGTACGCCAGTTACCATCATGTTTACATAGAAATTACCCGGGGCATAAAAATGGCTTCTCCAACATTCTCTCCACATGCAAATGCAGTAGAGCACAGAAACCTAATGTCATTGTAAATTCTCGCTATTTCGAAACTGTAAAATGTTTTATAGCTCAAACTGTCGTTTTTGATTCAAAAATCGTTTTCACATAAAAAATCCATCGCGATGAGAACTTCGAAACTTGATCTCATGTTGGCATGTTTTGATCACTTTTTTGGTCAAAATTTACCATAAAGTTGTCACTTATGTTATATGTATACTAACATGTTATTTATGCAGAAGTGACCGGAGATGTGTTTTGAACGACTTCTTTTCCCTGGGTTAAATTTACCGTGGTATTTATGTCTAAGTTATCAGCTCTGGATGCATACATTACCGCACTATTTGCACAGAAATAATCGGGGTATGTTTCAATAACTTTTTATTCGGGTCTAAAGTTACCGCGTTGTTTATACCTAAGCTATCAGGTCTATGATGTGTGAGTTATCATGTTATTGATAAAAAAAGTTACCGGAGGTATATTTTATCAACAACCCTCCCCCACCTCTCACCACCGTCGCCAAAGTTATCAGGACTGGGGCACATAAGTTATCAGGTATGCGATGTGTGAGTTATCATGTTATTCATACGAAAAGTTACCAAAGGGTATATTTCATCAACCACCCTCCTCCCACCCGGTCACCAAAGTTATCAAGACTGGGGCACATAAGTTATCGGGTATGCGATGTGTGAGTTATCATGTTATTCATACAAAACATTATCAAGGTTATTTTTCATCAACCACCCACCTCCCACCCGGTCACCAAATTTACCAAGACCGGGATACATTAGTTATTAGGCCTACGATGTGTGAGTTACCGTGCTATGCACATAAAAGTTACGGGGGTATATTTCATCACCCGTCCCTCACGAAAAGTACCAGGACCGGGTGCATAAGTTATCAGGTCTATGATGTGTGAGTTACCATGCTATTAGCAAAAAAGTCACCGGAGGTATATTTCATCAACAACCCTTCCCCACCCCTCACCACCGTCGCCAAAGTTATCAGGACTAGGTCACATAAGTTATCAGGTATGCGATGTGTTAGTTATCATGTTATTCATACAAAAATTTATCAAGGGTATATTTCATCAACCACCCTCCTCCCATCCAGTCACCAAATTTGTCAAAATTGCGGTACATTAGTTATTAGGTCTACGATGTGTGAGTTACCATGCTATGCACATAAAATTTACGAGGGGTATATTTCATCACCCGTCCCTCGCGAAACGTACCAGGACTAGGGTGCATAAGTTATTGGGTCTGTGATGTGTGAGTTACCATGCTATTAACAAAAAAGTTACCGGGAACCCACCCCCCCCCCCCCCCCCCGCCGGCAAAGTTATCAGGAGCAGGGTACATAAAAATATCGCATCTGTGATATTACACAACTTATAATGTAGTAGAAAATGATGTACTCCTTTTGTACAAAGTTAGTACAAAGTCGAGTCACTTATCTTAGAGCGGATGAAATACAAGAGAAGGCCGACAAACAACAAAAAAACCTGGGGTGTTTAAAAAGGTCACATGGGTACCTTTCATAACACAACAAGTAGTATTAGGCGGGTTGGCTATTGGCATCATACAACCATCAACCGACCTGGGGTTCGAATCCTATTGTCCACATCATTTTTTACGTTTGGTGGGAGTAGGAGACAGCGACATTCAGATGACAGCGACAGCGATCGTACGCGCCTGTCTCTAACTGCCAGTCGGAAGGAAAATAGCTTTTCCGTTTAATGAATACTAGCTTAGATGGTATCCCTTCCTATTTTATGTCAATGTTCCTCCTTAATAAAACTTTTATCGAGAAGATGAATGGCCATCATCGCCGGGTTTTTTGGAGGAAAGGGAGGAAGAAGCGGGCATACCATATGGTCAAGTGGGCCAGGGTTTGCCGCTCTAAGAAAATTGGTGGTTTAGGTATTAAGGATCTTCATAAACAAAACATTAGTCTCCTTGTTAAATGGTGGTGGAAACTTGAACCTGGGGATGGCCTATGGCAACGCATTGTTCGTGCGCGGTACTTCAAAAGGAAAACTGTTGCCAATGTGCAAGTTCGCTTTTCTGACTCACCTTACTGGAAAGCGATTATGAAAGTTAAAGATATATATATGGCGGGGAGAGAGGTTAAGACTAATAGGGGAGACCTGACAAGGGTTTGGCATGAACCCTGGTTAGGCGAAGTTCCTTTGAGGACCCAGTTCCCTGTTTTGTCTGATGTTTGCTCTGAACAGGACTGTACTGTCGCAGCTTTTGCTAGTAATGGCTTTGTAATGCGCTTTAGACGCATTCTCTTCAGTGAACTGGCTGAGCAGTGGTCTAACATTAGGGGGAAGAGTGAAAAATTTCCCCTTAATAGCCTTCCGGATGCGGTAGGCCGAAAGTTTACTCCAAAGAAGATTTTTACTACTAAGTCTGTGTACATGTGGTTGGAAAAAGATCTCGCTGGTCCTGATTATAAATGGGTTTGGAAAGCGAAGATTCCCTTGAAGATTAAAATCTCCCTCTGGCAACTTTTTCAGAATGCTGTTCTCACTAGAGATAACATGCGCAAAAGAAAGTGTCCTGGTAACCCCTCCTGTTCGTTTTGTCATGATGTTGAAACTGCTAGTCATTTATTTTTTGGTTGCACCCTTGGCCGCTCTGTGCGTGTGTGTGTGTGGGGGGGGGGGGGGGGGGGGTTGGTTTAGCTCTGAGGGCATCTAGCTGCCCTAGATCTCTTTGGCAGAGCTGGGCTTGGCTTTATAAATTCCTCCCTGGCGGGAGGAGAAATTATATGGAGATTATTGCTGCTATAAGTTGGGGGATTTGGTGCACTCGCAACAAGGCCACTTTTGAGAAACGTGTGGTCCGTACGTCTTTAGAGACTGTTTTCACCGTGTGCTCTTTCATGATGTACTGGTCAGGTATGATGAAAGGAGACGACCAAGTGAAGTTCCAGGCTGGAGTGCAGAGGATGGTCAGGCTGGCGACTTCCTTGATCGCTCCCATGGCAGATTTGCGCTGGAAGCAGGGAACTGAAGTCTGAGCTTGCGGCTGCTGCACTAGTCTTTTCGGTTTCCTTGTCCCTCACTGAGGTTTGATGCCTGCTGAGGTTGATCGGTAGTTTCCTGTTGGGTGTTGCCTATCGGTACCGTAGCTTGTCCTATCTCTTGGATCATATAGGTGCTTGATGGTTAGTGCTAGCAGGTTTTCGCCCCATGGCGGGTGCCTCGTTTTAGAAGTACTCACAGTGGGTTTCCTGCTAGTGCTCCAGCTCGCCCTCCCCTTTCTGCCTCCTGTTGCTTTTGCTCTGGTGTTGGTTGGTCCGGACTTAAAACTTGCCATTGTTGTATTTCCGTTAAGCAATTAATGGAAAGGGCATCTCTTTCACCTTTTGCAGGTGTACCAAGTGTTCAGGCATCTCTTGCACCTTTTGTCCACCCCTTCATTATGTGCTTCTCAGGTAGTATCTCCGTGACTCCCATGAAATCCATGACCTGCGCACGAATAGCAACATTAATCCAGATGTCACATGATGATCCGTTCAATACCGTCGCCTCAGTCATGAAGCAATAAAATAGAGTTATGCACTTTTAACGAATGACAGCACAACATACCCGCGTGCTCAAGTTGTCGCACTCACGTAGTAACTGATCACCTCCTCCGTCAACTGTGACCTCATATACCACCCTACACCACTTGTCATGCCTCCCCGGATGGTGAAGCCACACTAGGTACTTCACGCCTTGCTCAACGGTTCACCAGGCGGAAGGGAGCATGAGCATTCGGGTGACGATGTTGAGTTTTCTGTAGATTCATCAGAGGACGAGCCGGTGACCTCGCGTTTGTCAGTCAAGCATGTTGTTGAGGTCAAAAGTTCGATGACTACAAGAGGTGGCTTTATATGAGACTGGATTCAGGGGTATGCTGAATCTCCCATTGCTCAACAAGATAGATCTGAGAATGAGTGCATGGGTCATGAGGAAGGTGAAGGTCAAGTCTCGCACAATAGTCATTGATGATAATAGGATGTTATTATTTGTGCCAGAGGACTTCCACAAAATCTTTGGTGTGCCTTGCGGTAATCGAGCTGTTCATGGTAGGGAGGGCCAAATCAAGAGCTCAGCAATAGAATTTATAAAGAAGACAATTGGGATGGATGAGTCGCCTGCTCACAATCTGAAGGCGGCAGAAGCATTCCTTAGCAGGTATATTTCAGAAGAGTCGAACAAGATTGAGAAGGATTGTTTTCAGATTGCAGTTGTTATTTTTGTCATGGGTTACCTGCTATCTCCGTGCATGAAGTATGGCCACATGAGAATTTATTTTTGGGGTACTGTGGCCAATCCAGAAGTTATATCACAATTCAATTGGTGTGAGTATATATGCACTCGATAATCTAATGGCAGCTGTCTTGAAGTTCCCTTTCTTGGGCTTCCCCTGCAATTGGTAAGAACACGACCAAACTTTCAGTGTAGCACATCTCATTTTTTTTCTCAAAGATAGAATGAATTTAAGTATCACCCACCAAGCATCCGCACACGATCTCGTGCATACATTTGGTTCTCTCGACATTGAGTCTACTCTTTCCATATCTTATCCCAAATCCGACTTCCCACAATATAGATTGTAGTAGTCATAAGCCTCTTCCGGTGAATCGAAGCTGTTCCCGACAGCAGGCACGACAACAGTATCAGTTTTCTTCTATGCGTAGCTCCTCAATATATTTTCTAGGGCGCATAGTCTACCAGGACAAGGCGTTCGTTCGCTGGACGCCCCAGTGATACAGACCATGTGCCATCCACAATGGATTAACTCATAATTATAGGAGTCGCCCTTTTCATGGAAGAATGTACTACTGCTAAAATGAATTACACTAGTGGTATATGCTTTCTCTTCAGCTTAAATCTTTTGATTGAATAACTGGTACAAATCCATAAAGAGTAAAGGAAAAACAGTTGTGTCACTTGTGAAGTTAGTGTGATTGTCTTACCTCTTAGTCCAGTTCGGAGCTTGAGGGTCATCTTTTGCAGTTGACTGTTGCAAGTCTGTGGCCGACAATGACAAATTGTCACAGCCGTTGTTGACAACGACTAATTGGAGTGTTCGTTCGCTAGACGCCCCACCGATATGAATGCTGCTTCATTCAGAATGTAGTAGTAAGTAATTCATAATTACAGGAGTCGCCATTTTTTTACTGAAGAATGTACTACTGACAAAATGATTTACACTACAGCAGTGCATCCCTCCCCTTCAGCAAAAAACTTTTTTTGAGTGAATTACTGGTACAATACATACAAAGCTAAGGAAAAACAGGGGCCACACATTTTAAAGACACTGTAATTTTCCTTGCCTCTTGGTCCAGTCCGGAGCCTGAGGGTCATCTTTTTTCACTTGACTGTTGCGAGTCTATCGCCGACATTGACAAAGCCTGACAGCCGTTGTTGACTGCTCATTGGAGTGTCAGTGCTGCATCGCCCACATCTGCAATGGTGGATTCAGCAGGCGTCTCTGTTAGATTTGTCTCCGGCTCGGCGGCTGGCGTGAAAAGCTACCGCCTGCAAGATCCGGCAAGGAGAACCTGCGGGAAGAAGAAAGAAGAACAAGAACAAATGTAAAGCCGGGGTCCTAGAAGATGCCCCACGAGTAATTTCAGCCGGAAAAGATTATAGCAACCATACATGTCCATCGGATCTGATAGGAACTCGAATCCATCGCCGGCGCCATAGTCTCTCCTCTTTCGCCTGCCCACCGCAGATCGCCCATATTTTTATTTTATTTTTTTGTTCATCCCCGTTTCCGCCTTAACTATGGTGGACCCGCGATGCCAGACATCTTTTCCGTCAAGTTGCACGCCGTGATGCCGGCGGAAACGTTTGCCCTGTACGGAATCGCTAAATGTACCACCCGAACATGTTGTAGGCCCTCCGTTATCACGCCGTCATGACTGAATGTACGTTGTTGTACGTGCCACGATACTTTATGGGCCCGCCATGAACGAGTTCTTCTATTGGTCCGCGTACCGAGATCAAACGCGGCCGTCCTCTCTAACGCCGTCGTCGCACATGAAAACCCAACGGCTGTCTAGTCAGGACTTTGACCCCATAACGTAATCAACGCCTTGCGATACCAGGAGTGCGCGAGCTCGTCCACGCCTTGCAATTTCCGAAGAACTCGTAACATTTTTTAATTTTCTATGGAGACACTGTGTCCTAGGGTAACAGGAAACATCAAATGGTCATTTCATAAGAAACTCTTGTTATTGGCAAGGGAAAGAATAAGCACAGTTCTGAAACAATGGTTCGTGGACCTGCAGCAGTGGGGTCGACAACACGGGGGATGAAGGAGGCATAACCTTGGTTGAAGGAGGAGTACGACCACCAGGCTGTCACCGTCACTACCGCCGATGGGGCAAAGTGCTCAATGCAAGGGAAGAGGGCGGCATCGCTCCCGGTCGCTGGATCGAAGGCTTCGCCCAACGTCACCACCTATTAGTCGCGAGAGCGGGCGACGAGGGTTTCCTCCCCGACCTATGGAGGCATGGAAATCTCAGCCGTGGAAAGGACACGGAAAGATTCGACATCCTTCCCCTTCGTTCCCCCGGCTCAGATTTAGCTAGGGGTTTCCCCACCCAGGGAAAGGAGGGGTGTCCTCCCCTGGTTACCAAACCAGCCCTGACGGAATATATTTTTACCTACCATAATAAAGTGCTGCTCACAGCTGCATGTTAAAAAGAAAAGAAAGAAAACGACCACCAGTGAGCCCAACGAGCTTATCAGAAAGGTGTGTCGTTGCTGGCAAAAAAGATGCGCTTATGGGAGTATTTCACAACAGTAATAATAAATAAAATATGAAATAACCAAAAACAAGTTGGGTCAAATAGTACTCCCTCCATACCAAAATATAACATATTTCTGCAGTTCAATTACTCCCTCCATACCAAAATATAATACATTTCTGCAGTTCAAATTGAACTGCAAAAACGTATTATATTTTGGTACAGAGGCAGTAGTATATATCAAGCCTAGCAAGGCACGAGCTTCGGCTGCAGTTAGGAGCTGATTCACAGTTGCGAAAGATCAGACCAGTGTTTGTGGCCAGGGAGGGATTAAAGAAGACAGTTTCACGGCGTTGTTTCCAGTTGAGGAAGCATCGAGACAGTTCTACAACAACAACAACAACTACTACTACTCATTTCTAGCGCAAAAGGACAACAAGGAAACCTGTACCTCGCTCCAGTGCAGTAAACGAATGGATATTCCAAATGACTATCTTAATTGCCACAGTGGTTTCCAACTGAGTGGGAGAAAACTTGCTCAGCCTCAGCATAACTGTGTCTTCCAAATGACTCTACTCTGGTCGCCTTCAAGTTACAGCAGCTAAACCCTAAACCATGAGCCTACAGTTGGCAGCCTGGGCACAAAACAGCAGTCTGGGATTGCCTGCGATAGAAATTGCCACATTTTCAGTCAGACTGATCGAGAAACAAGCTAAGAAATAGATATCTACAATAATATGGTTACAGAACCACAATAATATGGTTTCAAGTGAGTTAAACATCTCCAATAACCATGCAAGCGCAGATATGTGAACAGTCAAGTCACAGAAACCCTTGAAATTTCTTCCAATACAACTGCTTTTTGGACCGAGTGTGCTCAAATACTACACCTTAACACCGGAGGAAATAAAAAAGGACAAACAAAACTAACAGGTTAACATTCATTGTAATGATTATGTTGTGGGGAATCATCAAAATGTACACTACTTTCACCAGACATAGTAGTCCTGTGCTGGTTTCTGAAATACTCCCTCCGTCCCACAATATAAGACGTTTTTGCAAGCTATGCTAGCATGCAAGCACATCTTATATTATGGGACGGAGGAAGTATTTCCTTCACAAAAGATAGTTAAAGCTAAAACGGGGCATATTGCCAACAAAAGCTGCACCCACTACTCCGTGCACATTCCATTCACCACAATGGCGATAGAACCCATCCTGATCGTCTTCGTCCTCCCCGGGATATAAGATTCTACCACAAGATTGAACTTTTACTTGCATACCATACGCAAATGAACTAGCGGCTGCAGCAGAGCGCAGGGCTTATGCATTTCACATGTTCATCCCTTTGCTCCTCTCACCAGTTCGGCGACATCTACAGGCAGCACAGGTCACACAATCTCTTCCCTCCTCCTCCCTTCGTCAGCCAACCATTGTCACAGTCGCCGTCAGCTGCAAGGCCGTGGATTCCATATCTGCCACTACCTTAACTTTCTGCAAAGGTCCACTGGCCACCATTACCATCAGAGATCCAAATCCACCTATGCATCTTTGTCATTCACACCTACCTTAGTCATGCTCCTGGCTGTTAGCCTCTCAACGCCCATTGTGGCACTGCTCGGAAACAATGCTGGTGCAATGCGTTGGAGATGCAAGAGGACGTCCTAGCTAGCACCTGAGGGATTAGGTGCCGGTGGCAGGAATGAAAGAAGACAAGCTAGATGGGCCGAGTAGGAACTGTGACTGGGATTAGGTGTTCCTTATTTTATATGCTAGCAGAGATGGGTAAATAACGCTAGTTCCACTAGCAAGGTCATGTCTCGAGACACGCTCATCCCAACCACTGATTCCAGATCGGACCAACTAGACAAAGTTGGCTCACCCCATCCCTCATCTCTCTTACCGAACAGACAAAAAGTGGATGATAATGGCTCAAGAACAAGTACCTTTTGCTATTAGCATTCACAGTACATCTAATAGTGTTCTTCTAATTCAAGGCCCACCATTGTTATTTCTTATTTCCAGTAACTAAAACCGTTTATAGATTTTTCGTGTCCTGAAGCAAAAAAAGATAAACTTAAAATAAAATGGTCTAACAAAATACCTCACTGGTTCTGGTTGTCCACATCCATGGCATCCACTTCAGCGGCCGCTTTCAAGTCCAAAAGCAAACGAGGATGTCTAAGATGAACAACAACATCAACACTAACAAATGGAAGCTGCAACAAAAAGAAGTTCTAAGTTAAATCGTTCATTACGAATACACATCTCTACTATTAAAGGAGAATCGAACGTCGTGATGGTTCGACCTCGCTTTAACCCCCTCCTATCGATAGCTACCTCGCACATCCCGCACGATTTTCTTTTTTCTTTTTTTTGCTTCGAGGCGTCCCGCACGAGCACGACCCACCAAAGCTGAGAAACAGAAACCGAAAGAGAAAACAACCGCGATCCACGAACTCACCCATGCCCCCATCTCTCGGAACCCCTCCATCCCGATCGCATCTCTCTCCTTGGAAAAATTGCCGCCGCGCGCCCACCATCCTGTGCACGCCATTTCGCCGGTCTAGATCCTGATCCGTCGCGAGCAGCCGTCCCTCAAACTGCAGCGCCACGGCCGAGCCATCTCAAAAGGAGGCAAGACGCCGACTCACTAACTTTCAAAAAAGACGTCGTCTCACTTCCTCGCCTTGCTGCGACCATCCAGGACGCGCTGCCGCCGCTGTTGAGCCATCTCACCTGGCGCCGCCGTCTCACCTCCTCCGTCCCGGACGCGCTGCCGCCGCAATCGGCCCATCTCACTTCGCGCCTTCGTCGCCAAACAGGCAAGCCGTCGTCTCACCACCACCCTCGTCTCTATTGCGGGCGGCCCTGCCCCTGTACAGCAGCAGAGGAAGCGGGCGTGAAGGCTGGAGCTGGAGGCCGCACTGCTGTGTTTGCCGGCAGGAAGCACGGGAGGCGGGTGGCCATGGAGAACGGCCACACTGTTCAAGCGCCGGACTCTGTTGTCGACCTCCTCATCTTCAGGCCCCACCCCGAGCTCGACCCTCCGCAGCCATCTCGTTCTATGTTCAAGCACCGCCTGGATATCATTTTCTCCTCCCTGCAGCCCGCTCCCCCCCGATCTCCTCTGCAACGTGCTGCTCCATGCATTGGCAGCTATAAAAGGTATCGAGTGTGGCATCTATCTCCCTCCCAACTCCTTTGTGTTCTTTATCTTGCAAGAGAATGTGAGATATTTAATGCTATTTGTGGAGAGTGTGTCGTAATGTTGAGTTATTGTGCACAATTTTTTTGCTGCTGTGTACAATAGTTTTACAGAATGTGCTATTGTCGATTCTGCAGGAATATTTCTGCTATTTTGCAGATTTGTGCTGTCATGGATTGTGCTTCTTTTTCTTATTAAATGATGTAGTTTAAAACAAGATCATGCCTAAATCAGTTTGCCCATGAAAGTGCAGCCCTAGCGATGGATTCGAACACCGGCAGCCATGTGAGCGCCCATAGCTGTGGACATGGACGCTTGCGGCGAGAGACGCAGAGCAGGAGCACACTGCTTGCCCTTTATTGAGTTAACCATGGTGACAGCTCAGGTGGTGTCGTCCTTGCTAGATTTGCACGTCAATGGTGTCGTAAATTGTAGTGATAGATGTACTAACACTAATTGTTTTCCAGATGGGGAGAATATAGATTGTAAAAGAGCCTTTATTTTGTTCTTCTTATCTAGGACAGGAGAAGTTAATTCTCACTTGTTTAAATTACTGGTTCGTATTCCATTAGGCAAAGTGGCTTGAAAATAGACTGTCTTTACTCTTTCTATGAGACATAGGGCCGCAAATTTTCTTTAAAAAGGAGGATCCAGCCAATTTGTTTTTCATTTTTTCCTTGAGATAATAATATCCTATATGCTCTACTGGGTCATCTTCACACTACAGGTTGTTTCAGCTAATGGTTATCACTGAGGTCCTGCTGTTAGCTATGCAATCCAATGATGGTCAGATACGAAATGTTGTAGAATGAAATATCCAACAATTTAAGGAGTAGAGTTTTTCAGTTTATGCAAGCACTTCATCTTCTTCATTAGAGACCCTAAAGGTAATTTCTCAATGGCACGCTTCTGTGTATTCATCAATGAGTTGAGTTGATGGTTAGAATTTGGGAAACTTGTGAAGCTTCAAGAACAAAATTTAAATTTGGTCATTTAAGTTCTGGGGTTGCTAGGGCGACAGAAAACCCCTCCTCCGTTGGTTGACGACGATGAGGGACAAGGGATTTATAACGGTGGTGGCGAGACAACTGACAAGGTTGAATCAGAGTCAGTGGCTAGCAATAATGGTGAGCAACATAAATTTATTGTTCTGTAGCAACGCACGGGCAATCAACTAGTATTTATACATATACGCAGATCCACCTGCAGCTTGAGTTCTATCTGATGCGTGTAAAGTCCGCTAATAAATCGTACAAAGTCCTTTCTATTATCAAAATTGTAAGGAGCAATATTGTTCTTTACACGGTACTTTTCCATTGCCTCCAATAGCAATGGCGAATTAGCCTGCCATTCTGTGTTCCATGGCATATCCAGCGCAGATGGAGAAGCCCAAAACTTGTTACAGAATGCTTCTGTGGACCAAACTGCTGGCATCTCATAAGCACAGAAGGTTCTCTTTTTATTATCATCCCAGAAAAACACATGATCTTGATTCTTCTGTTTCATTGTGCTTAATGATTCCCTGAAAATTCATGAAAACAGTGGAACTATGTCATGACAAACAACTAATATCACCAACCAGCTGAAGAGCACTATTGTTTCGCTAGAACAATCGTTCAACTTTTCGGTCAAAGAAACAACAAGCAAGCAACTTACATGCCATTAACAGCTCTCAACCTACGTGCGAGGTCGTCTAGTAGACAGCATGCCTCGGGCTTGACACCAGGATACTCTTCCTTCACACGTCTAGATACCTTCTCAAGATCATGGGCAAGAGCGTGACAGTCCCCGATCTGGCATTTCAGAAGACTTGTGTTCTCTGAAACAAGGTATGCAACTTAAGAAATTAACGCTATATTACTTTTCAGCCGGAAACTAAACGTGTAAATATTTTTCCGGATTGTACATCAATCGTCAGAATAGAAATTGGTTTACTAAGAAAGCATTTCTGGTAAACTTACTTCTGTCTTCAAAGTTGCACAATTTAAGTGTCATTTTACCATCAACTTTGTCCTGGTGGTAAGCTGTTGTGTTCCATGAAAAATTTCCATGATAAAGATCACTCTTGAAAATAAAATCCAAGCCATCAAGCGATGCACTACAAAAAAATATACAAAGTCAATCATACTTATTGACGAAAAAATTAAAATATACTAATAAGCATGGCAACAAACCTCACTAATTCTTGAAATGGCTGAGATGGAACCAATCCGGTTTCTTTATTGACCAAAAATTTGACATCTGCAAACAGCTCTACAATATAACCTGTATATGGCTCCACAAAAGCTCGAAGACCTCCAGCTCCATCCTTCTGAAAGAAATGCACCGCAAGGATATTTTCATGCTGCAATTTCTTCATCCTCCCTAGGCTCTCCATTTGATCGTCATCTTTTATTTCAAGTAGAATCGGGGGATAATTGGTGGGTTTAGCAGTGGACACCACCTCCGAAGAAGGCATCTCCAAATGGAAAGTGCCCAATCCTGTTACTGGATTTACACTACCTCTATGCAGATTAAAGGGAATGGAAGGATCTTTTGGTCCCGCATCACTTGATTTGGTGTCACTTGATTGGGAGCCACTTGGTTCGCGGTCACTTGACATTAGAGCTGTAGAAGTGGAAGCGTAATGAAGAAGAAAGATTGAGAAACCAATATGTGTCCAAAATCAGAAATCTAATTCCATCTGAATGTGTTGAACGAGAAAATGCACACCTAAACTGTTGGGAAGTCTGCAGTTAGGTTACTTGAGAAATCTTAGAAGCTTGAATAGGAAGGCTAACATAGAGCTTAAGAAGATTCCCTATTCTAAACGTACCAACCAAAGTTGGGCCTTGGTAGTATTCACTATTCGGTATAGCCAGAGAAGAGAGAAAGAACCAATAGGCAAGGCATTAATTAAAGACCTTCTCAGTAAAGACAGGGTTTTAGGTACAACATTAATGCAGTGCTCTTACAACAATGCAGCTGCATTCAACAAAAAAAAGAATAAGCCCTTTACCAAACAAAATGGCACATAAGTAACACGAACAGAGAGTAAAGTATATGCAGAATGAGGTTATAAATGCATCAGTGAGACAGTGACTAACTAAAGCTTGAATACAGCAACTAGGATTGAGTATAGCACCCAAAAAGGTGTAGCCCTAACAGATTGTAGCTTATCTGCGTTATTTAGTGGATGTATCAAGAAGCTGTAAACAAGGTCGCAGGTGGCATATTATGAATCCAAGAGAAGAGTAAAGGCCATGTCAAGAAAACAAACAAGGTGATTGATGTGTGTGTGTGAGAGGCGGGGATTAGCATTTGGTACAGACCTTGCTAGTTGCGCGCGGTGAAGAATAGGGTTCCGGTCGAGACCTGGGCGCGGCGTAGCAGTTGTCGAAGACGGCGCGGTCGGTGCATGTTGATGGTGGTTGAAGACGGGATCCGTGAGGCCCTTTCGAGGAAGGCGCGGTCGGTCGTGTCCCAGATCTGTGACGACTCGCTGCGGATCCAAATTGGTGATAGGGTTAGGGAAAAAGAAACACATGTGCTAGGGTTTGAGAGGAGATGAAACAGAGCAATCTTATAGGGGAGGAGATAGGATAGTTCACCGCCGACGGATGCCCACGGTCGGCGACGAGGGTTCGCGGCGGGTGGAGCACCGCGGATGCGAGGAGGAAGCGGCGGGGGCTGTAGGAGACATGTCTTTTTTTTAGGCAGGCCCAGTAGATATACATAGGCCACGTGTTTTCCCCTCTCGTTAGGGTTTCTCTACTCTCGGCGATGGCGGCGTCCTTCCCGTAGAGATCTTATCTACCCTGCCCTTCCAAAACCGCCGACGATTGCTGGGCCTCCTCGGGGGTCTCGGCTTCGGTGGGAATTGAGTAACGGAGTTAGGGATCATACCGCTCGCGGCTCAAACAACCTCGGGCAAGAGAATCATGGAGGAGACTGCGTCGAGTTCAGGCATGGCCAATTCTGATCTGGAAGCAATGATGGCAGAGCTGGGGCTGAAAGAGGATGAACTCCAGGATGTGGTGGTGGACGAAGGCGATCTGCCGGAGGAGGCAACTCGGTGGATGGCGATTGCTAGGGTTCACACCGAAAAATCCTACAGCCAGTATTGGTTCTATAGGAATATGAGAGTGGCCTGGGACTTCGCACAGGAGGTAAAGATCAGACCGCTCGAGGAGAATCTCTACTCGATGCAATTTTCATGTCTCGGTGATTGGGAAAGAGTGATGGAGGAGGGACCATGGTCCTTTAAGGGGAAGGCAGTGGTAATGGCTCCGTATGATGGTTTCACGAAGCCTACCCTTATTGAGTTAAACAAAATTGAAATATGGATACAAATTCATGATCTTCCAGATGGTTTCTTCCCCAAAGTTAAGGCCTTATCAGCAACTGTGGGTGAATTCATATTTGCCGAACCAAAGTCACAAGACTTTGAAGGGAATTTTGTTCGTGTTCGTGTAAGGATTGATGTAACCAAGCCTCTCAAGAACGCTGTTTCACTTGTGATCAGGAAGAAAGACACTATGGAACGGGTAATCTTCAGGGTGAAATATGAGAGGTTACCCGATTGGTGTGCTGTATGTGGTAATTTAGGACATCTGTTCAAGGAGTGCGGAGATGGGATCCACCCTCCCAAGGCGCTGGTTTTCAAGGATCTCAAGGCAAACTGGTTCAGAGGACCGGGCAGAGGGCCTGGAGAAGGAAGTGGATCTAGGGGAGGCCGTGGCAGGGGCCGTAACGGAAGAGGGGGAGGCCGCGGTAGCCGCTGTTCAATCCCCACAGCAGCCAGGAACATGAAGATATAGAATTTTCAGGGAAGGATGTCTCCATGCAGGATGCAGAACAGAACAGGAAGAGAGGGGCAGTAGTGGCAGTAGATCCGAAGAAAGTCCAGAAGGATCCAACCAAAGCGGGTGCTGCAATGCCTTTGATGCTTCTCCCTTCGGAGTCCCCATCTGGTCCTCCGCCTAAACAGGAACAGAAGAGGAACAAGCCAAGTCCAACTGCGAGTGAAGGAGGTACAGGGAAGAATCCAGTCCTCAACAAAAACTCTGATGCGCGTGTGGCGGGCCTCCCAGGGGGTCGCGCCTAGCGCAATGAGTCTGCTTGTATGGAACTGTCGTGGGGCTGGCAAACCCGCGACGGTTCGTGAGCTTCGTGACTTCACGAGGCAACTTGCCCCCTCTATAGTTTGCATTCTCGAAACCCAAATAGAGGGATCTCGTGTTGAGAACATGGTTGGCAATTTAGGTTTCAATAAAAGTTTTGCTGTTGGAAGCTCTGGTAGGAGTGGAGGATTAGGCATTTTCTGGAATGAGGAAATAAAGCTTGAGATTATTGGTTATTCTGAGTATCATATCGATGTGATGATTAATGAATTAACACCCACAAAAACTCGCATTACCTTTTTATATGGGGAAGCTCAAGTCCCTGAACGATACAAAACATGGGAGATGCTCCGAGGAATTGCGGGAACAGGAAACGATCCCTGGATGGTAATAGGGGATTTCAAGGAGGTCTTGCATGGATACGAACATGACGGAGTTGGTAGCAGAAGCCAGGCGCAAATGGATGGATTCCGTGATGCACTTGATACATGTGGTCTATCTGATATTGGTTACACAGGGACTGACTGGACATTTGAGAAAAAAGTTGCTGGGGGTACGTTCACGAGAGTGAGATTAGACAGGTGTGTAGCAAATCCAGAGTGGGCATTTTCCTACCCATCAGCTAAACTAGAGCACAAAGCAACGGCGAGCTCAAATCACGTAGCGTTGCACCTACGTTTGGATGGTTTGCATGCATGCAGTGGGTCCCCAAAGCCATTTAAATATGAGGTGTGCTGGGAGCGGGATCAATCATTGCCACCAGTGATCAGGGAAGGATGGGAGAAAACAAATGGTGACTCGATGCCGGCGGTTCGCGCCAAGCTACAGGGCCTGTCGGCTGACCTATTGCATTGGGAACGCACACAGTTCAGCAGTGTCCGGCGGGAGATAGCTAGTTTAAAAAATGAATTAAAGATTCTGCGGGAGATCCCAGGAAGGACTGAACCGAGCCGGGAGGAAACTAAGGTAGCTGACCGTCTAGTCGAGCTGTTCCATCGGGAGGAGATCCTCTGGCGGCAACGAGCACGAGTTGAATGGCTGGTCCACGGCGACAAAAATACTTATTTTTTCCACTTGCGAGCAAGTCCTCGGCGACGGAAAAACCAAATAAAATCGCTTCAGCGGCCAGACGGGAGTTTGTCAGAAGATACAAGTGAGATGGAGGGACTAGCTACAAACTTCTACAGCAACTTGTATACATCAGAGGGTGTAACCAACATTGAACAGGTTCTCCAAACGGTGCCCGTCAAAGTAACTCCAGCGATGAACAATTTGTTGAATGCTCCTTATACACATGAGGAGGTCAAGGTGGCTCTTTTTCAGATGTTCCCGAGTAAGGCACCGGGGCCTGACGGTTTCGCGGCACATTTCTTTCAACGTCACTGGGACGTTTGTGGACAAGAGGTAACGGCTGCGGTCCTTCGCATAATTGATGGCACTGAGTCGGCTGAGTGCATAAATGAAACATTGCTGGATGTTTTATATGCATTTATATGCTATTTTATATGATTTTTGCGACTAACCTATTAACCTAGAGCCCAGTGCCAATTTCTGTTTTTTCCTTGTTTTTAAGTTCTACAGAAAAGGAACACCAAACGGAGTCCAATTGACGTGCCAATTTTTGATGATTTTTATGGACCAAAAGAAGCCCCCGAAGTAAAAGAGTTGGGCCAGAAGAGTCCCGAGCCATCCACGAGGGTGGAGGGCGCGCCCTACCCCCCTAGACGCGCCCCCTTTCTCGTGGATGACTCGGAGACCCCCCTGACGTGAGACCGACGCCAAAACTTCCTATAAATACAGAAACCCCCAAAAAGAAACCTAGATCGGGAGTTCCGCCGTCGCAAGCCTTTGTAGCCACAAAAAACCAATCGCGACCCTGTTCCGGCACCCTGCCGGAGGGGGGAATCATCACCGGTGGCCATCTTCATCATACCGGCGCTCTCCATGACGAGGAGGGAGTAGTTCACCCTCGGGGCTGAGGGTATGTACCAGTAGCTATGTGTTTGATCTCTCTCTCTCTCTCGTGTTCTTGATATGGCACGATCTTTATGTATCGCGAGCTTTGCTATTATAGTTGGATCTTATGATGTTTCTCCCCCTCTACTTTCTTGTAATGGATTGAGTTTTCCCCTTGAAGTTATCTTATCGGATTGAGTCTTTAAGGATTTGAGAACACTTGATGTATGTCTTGCGTGGGATACCCGTGGTGACAATGGGGTATTCTATTGATTCACTTGATGTATGTTTTGGTGATCAACTTGAGGGTTCCGTGACCTTGGGAATCTATGCATAGGGGTTGGCACACCTTTTCGTCTTGACACTCCGGTAGAAACTTTGGGCACTCTTTGAAGTTCTTTGTGTTGGTTGAATAGATGAACCTAAGTCTGTGTGATGTAACTTATGGTGACATTGGAGTATCTAGGTGACATTAGGGTTTTGGTTGATGTGTGTCTTAAGGTGTTATTTTACTACAAACTCTAGGGTTGTTTGTGACACTTATACGAATAGCCCAATAGATTGATCGGAAAGAATAACTTTGAGGTGGTTTCGTACCCTAAAATAATCTATTCGTTTGTTCTCCTCTATTAGTTATTTTGGAGTGACTCTTTGTTGCATGTTGAGGGATAGTTATATGATCCAGTTATGTTATTATTGTTGAGAGGACTTGCACTAGTGAAAGTATGAACCCTAGGCCTTGTTTCGAAGCATTGCAATACGGTTTGTGCTCACTTTTATCATTAGTTGCCTTGTTGTTTTTATATTTTCAGATTACAAAAACCATCCATATTGCACTTGTATCACCATCTCTTCGCTGAACTAGTGCACCTATACAATTTACCATTGTATTGGGTGTGTTGGGGACACAAGAACTCTTTGTTATTTGGTTGCAGGGTTGTTTGAGAGAGACCATCTTCATCCTATGCCTCCCACGGATTGATAAACCTTAGGTCATCCACTTGAGGGAAATTTGCTACTGTCCTACAAACCTCTGCACTTGGAGGCCCAACAACGTCTACAAGAAGAAGGTTGTGTAGTAGACATCACCTAGTTCGTTAGCCTATATACACTACTAGGAAAAGGCTAATTAGTGGCGCACCTGTTTTGCCCATTAATGGCGCACTACAGGTGCGCCACTATCATCTCGCCACTAGTAATTAATACTAATGGCGCACCTGGTGCGCCATTAGTATACCAGACAATAGTGGCGCACCAGGGAGTGCGCCATTAGTATGTCAAATGGTGAGCCATTACTATGCCTCCCAGGGGGGCCATATTTACCTTGTGCTCTGGGTTACTAATGGCGCACTCCTATATAATGCGCCACTAGTATGTTTATTGCAGTGCGCAGCTAAAGTGCAGTGCAGTGCGCCACTAGTATGAGTATTAGGAATTTTTTTCCTTTTCTGATATTTGCACAGGTTACAAAATATATTACTGCACAGAATATAGACAGCACAACATATAAACAGCAGATTAATCGAATACAATAGAAGATTAGTCTCCGAATACAATTCATGATATGAGTCTCCGAATTCAAAATACCGAACAAAGTTAGAACATTACAAGTCTCGAGACCGCGAGTAGCGAGTTTGTCTTCACATTACAAGTCGATGTCGATCATCTAAACTACCATCACATAGAAGAGAGCTGCAGTCATCACGATGAGCATCATCGCGATGAAACTGGTCTTCATCCGGTTCCTCCAACGCTCCCTCCTCTCTCCCGCTAGATAGCGCGCATATCTAGCTTTCGCCTCCGCCCTAGTGGTGTACCCTTTGTAAATGTTACCGCTGAAACGGTGAACCTGTCTCCGATACTCCTCTCAGTCGTCGTAGACTCCGGGAACCTTACCCTTGTACACGACATACGACGGCATCTCTATGCACTAGCCAAACAAAACGTTAGTAGCAATTCACAGACAATACATAAGCAATATATAAGTTGCAACAAAAGGATCGGAAGAGAAAAGCAACACATTAATAGCACGATTCATGGTCCTACTAATAAATAGCATCGATTACATATAAGTTGAACGACTGTCCAAACCAAAGAGACATACAAGTTCATTAAAGTTTAATTACAACATGAGCTAGTCGATATTTCAGAACTACATAGCATCACTACTTTCGACTCGACTCAGGGACCGGAGCGTGGATGAAGCCGCCGTCTTTCGTGATGGTCATGAAATCGCGGGCGTTGTCAGCCTGCATTTGTAGCGTTGTTTCTATCTCACTGTTGGACGGTTGATATCTGAGGTAGAACTGCCCCGAGGTATGAAGGACATCTTGATGAATGATTTCCGCAAACTCCGACTGGATGCGAAAGAATTCTTGTCTGATGTCTGTGTCCTGGATTGCCGACAAGCATGTGGCCCAATCTTTGAGATTATTTGGTAGCAGAAGGTGATTATGGTCCCGTACGATCGCTCGCGTGTGATGGAGGGCGTAGTAGGCATCCTTCTGACCGCCAGGCGGCTGCTTGACGTAGGGGAACGTCGTATTGTGGGTGAACACGTGCTTGCCGTACCTACGAATTGGCCTCTTGAAGCTACCTCCAGATCTGGCGTAGCTGGGGAGAGCATCATCAAGAACTTTCTTGATATTTGTGTAGTCTTTGTTCGACTGACGGTCCGAGTCGAAATACGTGGCTATGGAATATTTCGGGCTTAAGAGGATGAGTGGTGCAATTTGTGTCACTGCACAAAACACGGAATGTTAGAAAAAAAAGAACGATCGAAATCTAAGAAATCATATGTTACGGGGTGGTGAGGGGATGACTTACTCGGGAAAGTAAGGCACGAGGAAGTTATCCTTATCTGGGTTTGCCAGAATGACGCCTTCGAGGTATGAACTCGGGACTTGCCGGTCCCCAGCGCTGCCCAAGATCCTGGCATGCATGTAGAAGGGGTCGACTATCACGATGTGCGGGGTCTTGTCTCTAATGATCCGCATCTCCATACTCAGCGAAAATAGCCGAACAAAGGTGTAGTGCAGCGGATGAAGGTTAAACATAGCGAAGATGTCATCAAACCGCAGGACGATCATACCCCCGATGGCGCTATCCACAAAGCCCTTGCCCTCTAGCACCTTGGCCCCGAAAACCGGGTATGCCACATCATTCTCGGAGAGACACGGCTTCTCCAAAGAAAGAATATTGTCATGCAGACTCCGCATAGCACCGATTGCAGCATTGAGCAGATTAGTTGGTAGCATCGCCCTACCCGCCACATGCACCCTCCTCGAGATATCCTTAGGTGAAGGTGGCCCGTCCTGAGCACGGATCGTACTCGGTGCCGGCTGGCTCGCACCGCCCTTGTTATTCTTTCTTTTCCGTCCCTTCTTCTTCTGCTGTAATGGGATCGAGTTTTGCTCAGAGACCGCCTTCTTGAGTGTGTTGGGACTGATATTTCGCACCTCGGCTATCTGAGGCTCGGTGAAGGCGGTAGCTGGAGGCGTCTTCTGAGAACTGAACGCCAGACGCCTGTTGCAATTGGGTTTCTCCGCGGTACCAGGTACTTCGCGATCATCTTTTGCCGGGTTAGGTTCTTGAGAAAGAGGCCCCAAGAATTCTTCACCGTACCCATGTTCGTTCAAGTACTTATCGACTCTGTTAAATGTACCGTCGTCATCGTCGTCCGGATCCTGTGCCATATGCATGTCCGGCATGTCCGGTAGCGTTGCGGCGGTCTTGCCATGGCTTGGCGCCAGCACGACTGGCGGTGTTGTCTGTGGGGTGGTGTCCCCCGCCCCCAAACGAATCTGGCTCTTCGGCCTAAGCAGGGGCCAGCTTAAGCAGGCGCTGAGGGTCATCACATCATCTTCGTCGGCCCCAGCGGGTCGAATCAGAGGTAACAAGTCGTCGCAGCCTGGCAGCACCCGAACCAGTTGAACCCTATACACGGTGGGTGGCATCGGATTACCGTGGAACACGGGGTTTCCCGGTTGAACGATTCTGCCCTTGGCGACATCGATCAACTCGCCGCCCACGAAGTGCAGGAGAGTGCATGGAACGTCGGCGGCGCCCTGCGAAAACATGAAGGGCGCCAGGGATGCCCAGTCAAAGGCAAGGAGATGAAGTCATCGGCCGAGAGGCTTAGTTACCGTGATGGCGTCGAGCTCGGCTAATGTCGAGGCACCGCCAACGTCGGGCGTGCAAGTGACGGAGGGGCCGCTTGCTGCCGAGGTGCCGGCCGGCGTACACCCGGGTGCATTAAGCTCGAATGCCCGTGCCGGCGCCGGAGACACCAATACCGCCTCCGCCGGAGACACCAATGGCGCCGCCTGCACGTTGTGCGAGTTGCTGGCCGTGAAGCTGGGAACCGGGGGCGGCCCCTGTTGGCGGCCCGCAATCCATGCCTGTAGCCCCTGAATCAAGGTAGGCACAACGGCGGTGACCGTCGTTCCCAGTTGTTGTTGCACTTGCTCTTCGACCATCTGCGGAATCCGTGCCACTTGTGCCTTGAGTTCTTGAACCTCGCGCGACTGGCTTTCCGAGCTGGTCTTTCTCTCCTTTCGCCCACCAGCGTTATAGTATGACGACCATTTCGTGGACAAGCCTTTGCCGGCCACACGACCAACTGACGACGGCTTACTGAATTTATCCTTGTTTTTCATTATGTTCAACGCCCTATTTAAAGTGCTGTCCCAAGGGGAGCTCTGAGACGACCCCGCGCTACTGCTTTCAGTCTCCTGCGGAAGGAATGTGAACCATTTAGAAATTTGGCTTCATTAATTAGAATGCAACCATATGGAGCTAATTACGCGGGGGTGTATTCCTTACCAGAACAAGCTCAAGCGCCTTGGTCTTCGGATCCGTGGTAAGCTCCTTTGTTACCGGGTCCACCTTGTACCGGGCCCTGACATAGTTCCTGGTCTGCTTGTCACGGTATTTCTCGAAGCGGGGCGGTAAGCCTTGCTCGGCACGCTCCGCGTCCTCCTTGTCCCATATAGGTTCCGCCACTCTGTAACCGCCGGGACCGAGTTGGTGGACCCCTAAGTTCAAGTCCCGCATATCTTTCCCCCAATGACTTGATTCCACGGTTGCGTTGCTCTCGCACTTGATCTTGAGCACCTTGTAGTCATCTTCGCTGATCGAAGGATGTTTCTCCTTGATCTTCTCATAACTATCACCTTTTTCAATCATTCTCTTCACCGCGCCTCTCCAAGTAGCCAGGGACGTGCTCATCTTCGTGAGGGCGGCACTGTTCACTTTATTCCCTGAGAGGCATGTGTTTGCGACGTCACCGGGGAACTTGTATCGTTCGTGCAGCTTCGTGAAGAGGAGGTTGCGCAAATTCCCTCGGTCACTGTCACATCCCTAGTTCTGGTTTGCTCTAGGCTAGCTAGTCAGGTGTGCATCATGTTTAATATTTGAAAGAAACTTGAAATGGGGATGTTCAAACCCTAGCATTAAATCAACTCAACTAGGATGGATTAAAATCTTCCAATATACCCAAAGTGACTTCAGGAAAAGTCCATCATTTTTGAAATTGCTGAAAACCTCTCACAAAAATTGGTGCTTATTTTGCCTAGGTCATTTCAGGTTTTTGGATTAAATCATAAGTATTTGAATTGGAGCATTTAATGGCTATAAATATTTTAAATGCTTCAATAATTCTGAAAACATTTGAGGGCTGTTAGTAAACATTTTAAAGGTGGCCACAAATTTTCTCAGGAGTTTTAAAAATGGTTTAGTACTATTACTAAATCAAAAAAAACAGAAAAACAAAATAGAAAACTTAAAGTAAAGAGAGAGAGAGAGAGAGAAGCTTACCTGCACCCACCTGTGGCCTGCTACTGTAGCCACCTGGCTGGCCCAGGAGCTGGCCCAGCCCACCAGAGCCAGCCCATGTGCCAGTCATCGCCTACCTCTGCCAGTAGGCAGAGGAGGGACACCGCGACGGCCCCGCGCGCGCCACGGCGTCACCTGCTTGCCGCCCGCGCCTCTCGAGGATCTGGACGACGCCCACGTCGCCCGCTCGACCGCCCCGACATCTCATCCCCCCCCCCTGCTTCTCTCTCTCGCCCTCTCCTCGCCATGGCCGAAGCAGCCGTCGCCGTCCCGCCGACGTAGTCGCGCCCACCGTGCTCCCCTCGCCTCCCCGACGTGTCCACGAGCATTGCCACGCTGCCCACGTTCCCTCCGTCGACTCACACCTCGCCGGAAGCCCTGCTCCATCGTCACGGCGTCGTCTTCATCCTCTCGGTCGCCGAGATCACCGGCGACCTCCCGTCGTCACCAGCCCCTCCCCGAGCTCGACGAGGCTACCGCTGCAACCGCCGTGAGCTCCCAAACCAAACCCCCCCTTCCCTCTGACCCGTTTGCACGCTGTAGCCGCGTCCCGCCTGTGACCGAACGCGCCGTCGCTTGCGCTCGCCGCCGATGACACTCCGGCGACCAAATGGTCTGCCCGGTGCGTCCAACCCACTCACCGCATCACGTAGGCCACCGCTAGCGCCTCAGCTTGCTTGGTCGCACACCGCAACGCTGCCCGCACCCACGCCCGAACTCCGGCGGCCGCAACCGAGCTCGCCGTCGTCGACTCCGGCCACCCAAGGCCCAACCACGGCCACCAACGGACGCGCCGTTGCGCCAGCTACCCGTAGAGCCCAACGGCGCCTCGAACGGTGCCCCGTAGAGGAAACCCGAGGCACAAGAGCGCCACTAACCTCGCCGGCGGCTAACCGCCGGCGTGTTAGGCCTGTTGACCAGGGGTTTGACCTCCCCTGGGTCATTGACATGTGGGGCCAGCCCCTGCTAATTTCCTAGTTTAGGTTTAACTAAAATAGGATTAGCCCCTGTGGCACTGACATGCGGGCCCCACCGTCCAGGTTTGACCTGGACCGCCCAATTGACCTGCTGACGTCACTGTGACGTAATGCTGACGCTATAAATCATTTTCTGGATTTATTCTTATTCAGGAAATTCCAGACAATGCTATAAACTTCTAAAAATCATAGAAAATCGACCGTAACTCCAAATGGAATAATTTATATATGAAAAATGATCAGAAAAATCCAATCTATCCATCTGTACCATTGTCATGCATGTTAGAACAATTTATGGCTGCTGTTTAGGACAAATCATGTAAATGGCATTTGAATTTCCACATATGAAGTTTGAATTTGAACCTAAGGTTCAAACCAACTCCATTTAATATGTTGCTAGTTGCATTAGCTCAAAACACATTCATATTGCCATGTCATAGCATGCCTCATATTGTGCATTTCATTGATCGTGTTTCTTCTCTGTTTGACGGTATTGTCCCCTCTCAGTAGACGTTGCTTCGACGATGCGATCGATGACACCGATGAAGAGCTATACTATCTTCGGAAGTGTCAGGCAAGCAAAACCCCCTTGTTCATTCCGATACAATCCCACTCTCTCGCTCCTGCTCTCTTTTACTGCATTAGGACAACAACGATTCATCTATTACTTGCTGCGGTAGCTGAACCCCTTATCCTTTGCATGACCTGTCATTGCCACAGTAAATAGATGAAACCCACTAGCATGAGTAGGAGTTGTTTGAGCCCTGCTGTGCCTACTCATTCATGCTTGTTTGTCATGCCTGCTATTGCTTAGAGTTGTGTCCGGTCTGATTCATCGGGGATGAATCGGAGGTGTGTGAACATGTCCTACTGTTGAGAGCTAAGTGTGTGAACACGATTTGGTAAAGGTAGCGGTGAGAGGCCATGTAGGAGTACATGGTGGGTTGTCTCATTGCAGCCATCCTCAGGAACTGAGTTCTGTGTTTGTGATCCATGAACAGTTACTACCACACATTGGAATGCTTAAGTGCCCCTCTCGACTTATTAATCAACTTGATCTCTGTCTAGGAGTTGCAACTAGTTTCTGGTGTTTGTAGGTAGTGTTAGTAGTCTACCAAGTGGTACCCGGTACAGGTGGGCTTGGGACAGACTAGGCACCGTGGCACGATGTACCAAGCGTAGATCCATCCGTCGAGGTGGGCTTGGGAACCCTGCACACATCGTTTGGGGCCGTGAGCGACACCCTGGCCGGATCTCCTTGCGGATGGAACCCGAATAGGCGATAAACCTGGACGAGAGACTTGTGTGGTTAGTCAGGTCATGGCCTACTCCCTCGCCAGGCTTCCGCTTGAAGGTTGCCGAGGTACACGACGTGTACATGGTGGTAAGTGGCGAGAGCGTGTGTGACGAAGTACACCCCTGCAGGGTTAATATGATCTATTCGAATAGCCGTGTCCGCGGTAAAGGACTTCTGGGTTGCCTATAACAGTTCATAGACAAGTGAAAGTGGATACTCTAAAATGCGCAAGATAAGCGTGAGTGCTATGGATGGCGTTCTCGTAGGGAGACGGGAGCGGATCCATAGTGGTGTATTGATATGGTGAATATGTGGACTCGTGTGCGCCACCTCAAAAGAGTTACTTGCAGTCGTAGTTCAGGATAGCCACTGAGTCAAAGCTGGCTTGCTGCAGTCAAACTCCACCACCCCCCTTTGTTGATACCGATGCATATGTAGCTAGTTCTGATGTAAGTCTTGCTGGGTACATTTGTACTCACGTTTGCCTATTTTATGTTTTGCAGAGAGACGTCAGTCTCGCTAGTAGTTTCGTGTGGACTTCGACGTTTAGCTTGATACCTCAGCTACGATCTTGTGCCCTCGGCAGGATCTGGTAGATAGTCAGGCTTCTCAGCCTTTTCATTTATAGATGTCTGTACTCAGACATGTTAAGCTTCCGCATGTGCTTTGACTTGTATGCTCTGAATGTTGGGTCATGAGACCCATGTTTGTAATATCTCGCTCTTCGGAGCCTAATGAATAAATACTTGAGTCGTAGAGTTATGTTGTGATGCCATGTTGTATTTACACATATCGAGCATATTGTGTGTATGATTGAAATGCTTGGTATGTGTGGGATCCGACAACCTAGTTGTTTATCCTTGGTAGCCTCTCTTATGGGGAAATGTAGTCTTGTGCTTCCATGAGCCATAGTAGTCCGCTACAGCCCGGTTCACCGGAGTCCTGCTAGCCCAGCACTACTGCTCCGGAACACTTGACTGGCCGGCATGTGATTCACTTCGTTCCTGTGTCTGTCCCTTCGGGGAAATGTCACGCGGTGACATCCGGAGTCCTGCCTAGCCTGCTACAGCCCGGGTTCCTGGAGTCCTGTTAGCCCAGAGCTACAGCCCGGATTTGCACGCTGCTGACCGACATGCTCGATGTTGATTCATGTATGCCTGTCCCCGTAAGTTAGTGCCACTTTGGGTTCACGACTAGTCATGTCGGCCCGGGTTCTCTGTCATATGGTGCTAGCGACACTATCATATACGTGAGCCAAAAGGCGCAAACGGTCCCTGGCCATGGTAAGGCGACACCCGTGGGAATACCGTGCGTGAGGCCACAAAGTGATATGAGGTGTTACCGGCTAGATCGATGTGACTTGGAATCGGGGTCCTGACAGTCACGATGCCTTAGGTTCTCGGTGTTGATCGAGACGGTGCTCCGGATAATGCACCCGAGCTGTCTCGCGTACCCCTTGACTAATTCTTTGGGCGCCGTTGGATGCCCCTCGGAGGACACTTCAGTAATTTCCTCCTTGACGGTGCCGAGCACGTTCGGGCGCCGGTCCTTCCGTTGCCTCTTCGGTTGGCTGCCATCTGTGCGTGCGCTGCCATCATCAGTGGTGGCATCCTCGGCAGCACCATCAGTGGTGTCATCCCCGACGCCACTAGGGGTTGTGTAGTCAGGATCGGTGTCTTCCGCGGCGTCCTCATAGTGGTGAGGTTCTTCCTCCATCTCCTGGGACAGCTCCCAGAATGCCTTGCCGCCCGAACCGCCGGCCTCATCGTTGTGGGCCATGTTTCGCTCTAAATAGGAAAAAAGTTTGGTCAAAAAGTTGGTTATTGTCAAGGAACAAGATCTCTAAGTTGACCAAATAACCTAATTCTCGAGGAATTCGCTGTTAGTGTGTTGTTGCTAAGGTCCAAGTCCCTTCCTAACCCCCTTCTTCTTGTCTCCTCTCACTATCTCTCTCACACACATTGCAAGCAAGGGTGTCTGAGTGTGTGAAAAAATACTAAACTAATCCAAGGGCTGAAAATTGATCATCTGTTTCAGATTGCAGTTTTCTTTCTTGGGGCTTCGGTGTGCGGTACAAAACTGAATTTTGGAAATCTACAGAATGAACAAGCTAAGGGCTAAGCTTTCATCATTTAGGTTTTTATCGACACCGAGGCACCCTAAAAGCCAAGGTTTTATCATTTAGGGTTTGGACCCAACACACTATCCATTTCTTACCACTTAAGTTGGATCCTTCTTCTTCCTCTATCCATCCAAGAGAGATAGATAGATAGATACTAAGTAGCTAGAGTCAAAAATTGTTGGTGAATTTCTAAAACTCCTTTCAGAATCTTCTGTCAGAAAGAGTTATCATTTAGGGTTTGTCGACGTTGAGGCACCCTAAATGCTAAGTTAAGTTTTCATCATTTAGGGTTTATCGATGCCGACGCACCCTAGGTTGACTGATATATATGGGTATCTTCTAATAATATACCCTATCAAGAAAAGGGAAGGAGAATTCTAAGTTGGGCCTAATCACTTGGCTCTAAACGACTCATGGTTTCGTCTGTCCACACATGAATTCAGCATATGTGATTAATGCAGCAAGAATAAAGGGGCAGTTGATCCTACTTAATTAAGTACTAAGATACCCCGGCCCATGCATTAGTCGCAAGTACCCCATATGTCCTATTTTTAGCAAAGTCATGCTAAAATTTATGGAAAATTTCAGCATGACCTTTGCTGAAAATAGGACATATGGAGTACCCGAATTTGCCGGAACGGAAGTTAATCGACATTCTGGCATACTCAAGGGCCTCTTGGGGTACCTGCAAAATCATTATCCAATGAAGGAATTGCGCCGCACACTGCTGCCTCACACTGCTGCCAAAATCATTATCGACATGCTGGTACTGTGTTTCTCAAAAAACATCTTGCAAAGAGTTGCGCCGCACACTGCTGCCTAAATAGTTTAAGCAATACTAAAGCATTAAACACATATGCTGAACTACAACTCCAGAAGCAAAGCATGGGCTAGGACAATGACAGCACTGAACCACAAGCCCAAGCCTGTATTTAACTAGGACCAGGTCCATTAAATCCTCAAAGACCAAGCAATGGAATCAGCTGCTATTGTAGAATCCACAATCCAGTGTCACTGATTGAGTCATGGGAAATGCCAGGTCTCATAAATATCAACTAGTACCATCGAGATCGATTTTAATAAAAGTAATATAGTAAAATAAACAGTTAAGTCCCATAGGTGAGCAAGAAACTTTAGTCTTCTAGTTACAGTCCTACAGAACAAAGCTAACATAATTCTAGATGCCGCAAATCATGTCCAGAAGATCAAAATCTAAAACCACACACTTATGTTCAAAGACCAAATTAGGAACATTTTGAGACATAGCAAAACAGGGTACATCTGAAGATGCAGCAGACTATGAAGAAAAGAAGACTGTAATACAAGAAGATGATTGTCGCTAAGTTAAGAGAAACCATCTGCGACCACCGCTGTAAGTAATAGACCGGTTTAGTACGATTCTGAAAATACATCCAGCAAAGCATGTTCATTGAAAAATAGAAATGCAAAGCACAAGTCCTAAAGCATTAGTGGTAGCTAGTAGGTGCAGATTAGTATATCAACCATAACTTAATTGCCTATGGACTCGGGAAAATCCCCATGACAGTGACAGATTTGTGTACTCCAGACAGTCTGAGCTGCGTAGGCTGCAGTCAAAATGTATATAAAATGCATGACATGCTTGATAAAATGTATAATGATTGCGCTTGACATGCGAATCACTGCAGTGCAGAACTCGAAGGAATGAAGGTATCTACTATGCTATGCAGGCCTCCCATGGGCTCACAAGCTCTGCCCCTGATTCAAGTCCTCAACAACTTCATACTACATCAATAGAACCCAGAAAAGAGCATGGTGGAGTACTCACAGAAGAGAGCCTGAAGGGGCAGAACTTGGGCTTCCCTCTCTTGCCACACTTGAGGAGATGCGCGCCCTTCTTCAGAGCAACAATGGCCTGGATAATAAGAGGAAGAACCAATCCGTCAGAATCAGATCACATTCTTGGCTCATCCTACCCGGGAATAATATGGAATCTGCGGACGCCTCTAAATCTGACCAGTTTTGACGTAAACAGAGAATGGTCAAGCAAAAGTACTGTAAAAAAACATTTCAGGCCTTGTAATAATCCATAGTCTAAATCAGCCAAGAAATCTAAGAAATGGTCGCGGGCGCCGGCGGTGGGAAGGTTTGGGGCGGCGGCGGCGGTCTGGTGGAGGGCACGGGTGGATTGGGCGTGATTTGGGGGCGGCGGCGGTCTGGTGGGGGTCGGGGCGCGGGCGGGGGGTCGGCGTCGGGGGCGGTGGGGCGACGGGCAGTGAGGCACCGGGGCGTTGGGGCGGTGGTGGTCGGGTGCGGCGGGGGCGGTGGGGGTCGGCGGCGGGGGCAGCGAGCACGGGGACGGCGAGCACGGGAGCGGCGCGGGTTCTAAATCGAAGGGGGGAAGGGGGGCGAGGGAGGAGCTCACCACGGGGCTTGTGGACACCTCGGTTGCCGCGGGGATGGACCGGAGCAGCGGTGGCGACGGCGAGATGGGGTCGGTCGGAGGAAGAAGTGCTCCGGCGGGCCTCCTCCTCCTGGTGGACACGGGCCTCCTCCTCCTAGTGCTCCGGCGGCGGAGCGGGCGCGGGGTCGTCGGGTGCGGGGGAGGCGGCGGGGCGCGGGGGCGGCGGCGGCGCAGTGGGTCGGGGCAGCGGCGGCGGCGCAGTGGGTCGGGTCGGCGCAGTAGGGGGGCTGAGAGAGATGTGAGATTGGGGCATAGGGGATTGGGGATTTTAGTGGGGGGAGGATTAGCAATGACGCAGCACCTAGCGGTGCGTCATAAGTAACTTTTTTTTGGATAGCAATGGCGCACCACCTAGGGGTGCGCCATTAGTAACTTTTTGTATAGCAATGGCGCACCTCCTACCGGTGCGCCATTAGTAAATTTTTTTTTTGATTTTTAGTTGCATTCATTTGTGAATTGGTAAAACATTTAGGAAGTATTACACTTATGATTGCTTCTTTAGTATTTGGTTCAGTTGGACTCCCAAATAAAAGAAGGATTAATATTAACTAAATAAATTATTACATTTAAGTACTTATCATTTAGGTAAACTTTCGGGATATAATTTTTATTTTTTCATATGTATCATTCATTTAATAGTTCACATACAAAAAATTTATATTTTTGCTGGATGCAAAGAAACAAGCTAGTGGTCATGAAAAGTATTGTAACCATGAACCTTTTACCAATGGCGCACCCTTCCTTGGTGCGCCATAAATACCTTCATAGCAATGGCGCACCCTCCCCTGGTGCGCCATTACTAACTTTTTTTTTGTTTGGATTTTTAGTTGTATCTAATAATTTTTGAAAACATTTATGAATGTGGGAAAATATTTATGAAAAATATCATCAGATTTCAAAACATTTACGAAAAAATATGAATATGAAAAAATATCATCAAATTTGTTATTTGATTTTTTTTTGGATTTTTAGTTGCATCTAATAATTTTTTAGAAAACATTTATGAATATGAAAAAATATCATCAGATTTCAAAATATTCATGAATTCAAAAAGTGCCGCCCATTTCCATATGTCGAAATACAATCGAGAAATGAAGGCTACAATTTAAATACAATCGATCTTAGCTAGCTATCTGTTCACAATCTTCTTGCCCTTATTTTTCGCAAATGGAGTTCTTCTCTTAAACGGACGTCCTTTAGGTAGGGTGGTCTTGCTTCTTCTTGTGGTGTATGCTGGTACTTCATCGTCGTCGTCATGTTCCATCTTCGGGTCGCCGTACTTGTCGAAGTCTTGCTCATTGACGACTCCATCCATTCCGATGATCTTCCTTTTGCCTCTCCTCACGACAACACGACTGGGCTTTGACGGGTCGGTAATGAAGAAGCATTGGTCTACTTGGGAAGCCAGTACCCATGGCTCATTTTTCGCGGTGACGTTTGCGCCCGCGGTCTTGGATTTGCTTCGGGTATAACCATGGTGGTGAAATACCGGTCTTCTTTTAGGACGCTCTTGGCCCATCTGACACGGAACATCGGGACCTTCTCTCCAGCGTAGCTCAGCTCCCAGATCTCCTCGATCCTTCCGTAGTATCTGTCCTTGTCGTTACCGGTGTAGGATTCCATCGTTACCCCGGAGTTCTGATAACCATCGCTCTTCATGTCCTTTCCCTCGGTGTAGAATGTGTAGCCGTTGATATCGTACGCCTCATACGTCATCAGGTTGTGCTCGGCGCCCTGTGACAAGGCGAATATGAGTTGTTCTTCCGCGGAAGAATCCTCATGTAAAGGGTACGACAGAAGCTTCTCCTTGAACCAACGCGTGAAACATGAGTTGTGCTCTTTGATTATATCTCCGTCCGTCCTCTGTTGGCCTCGGTCATTGTACGTCTTCTCAATAAAGGTTTTGTGCTCTACCACCCAAGGATCGACCACGTCTATGTGTTGTAGCGCGACTAGGTTTGCTCTTTCAAAGTCGGCGAGTCGACCCTCGAAGTCGACATGCATTTCGCGGCGACCCTCACGGTGACCCCATCCAGCGAGCCTGCCGAGGTGCCAGTTGACGGGCAGACCAATGGGGTTCTCGATGCCTAGATAATTCGTGCAGTAGGAGATGCACTCTTCAGTCAGAAAGCCCCTGGCTATGCTTCCCTCTGGACGTGACATGTTGCGAACGTATCCTTTGATGACAACATTCATCCTTTCGAACGGCATCATGTTGTGCAGGAACATCGGCCCGAGTTGGATGATATCCTCCATGATATGGACCAGCAGATGCACCATAACGTCGAAGAATGCGGGCGGGAAGTACATCTCAAGCTCGCATAGTATCACCACGATCTCTTCCTGTAGCCTTCTGAGTTGCCTCACGCCAACCGACTTCCGAGAGATGACGTCGAAAAAGTTGCATAGGCCAAATAGTGTTTCACGGACGTGCGCGTCCATGATCCCACGGATTGCAACTGGAAGTATCTGCGTCATCAGCACGTGACAGTCGTGAGACTTCATCCCGCTGAACTTCTGCTTCGCTGAGTCTAGGTATCTGCTTATCTTCCCCGCGTAACCGTAAGGAAGTTTTACTCCTACGAGGCAGGTGAAAAACTACTCGATCTCCTCCTGACTTAGAGTGAAGCACGCGGGAGGGAAGTCATTTCCGGTCTTCTTGGCCTTTTTGCCTTTGCGACGACTTTCCGTGTCCTGCTTCGCCTCATCATCATCATCATCATTAGCGTGAAGCTCCTCCCTGATGCCCATTGATTTCAAGTCTGCCCTTGCTTTCGGCCCATCTTTGGTCCTCTCTGGCATGTTGAGCAGGGTACCAAGCAGACTCTCGCACACGTTCTTCGTGATATGCATGACATCAAGGCTATGAGGCACACGGTGGATCTTCCAGTACGGCAAGTCCCAGAAAACAGACCTTGTTTTCCATACCTTCGGCATCGGCTCTGGCGCCTTTCGCTTCTTTCCCGGCTCTGGCGCCTTTTGCTTCTTTCCCGGCAGTGGGCAATCTTTCCAATTTTTCAACAGCTCGTCTATTTCCTCGCCGCTCCTCGTACGCGGGCGTCTTCGGGGTTCGGTTTCACCATCGAAAAGATCCTTGCGTTTTCTCCATGAGTCATCGTCGCGAAGCCACCTTCGATGTCCCATGAACACGGTTTTCGAAGACCCGGGATCTCTATCTAGCTGGCGATACGTTGTGTCATCCATGCACCTGACGCATCCAGAAAATCCGTGGACCACCTGCCCCGCGACATATCCGTAACCGAGATAGTCCTACACCGTCGTGAGCAGTGCGGCTCTCATAGGGAAATATTCTTTCTCTGCGGCATCCCATGTATTGGCTGGCGTTTTCCACAGTGTGTCTAGCTGCTCTTTCAGCAGCCCCAGATACAGATTGATGTCGTTCCCTGGTTGTTTCGGCCCTTCAATTAGCATACTCATGTGAATGTACTTCCTCTTCATGCACAACCAGGGGGGAAGGTTGTACATCCACACAAACACAGGCCAGGTGCTACGTGTGCTTCTCTGGCTGCCAAACGGATTGACTCCATCGGTGCTCGCGCCCAGCACGATGTTCCTTGGATCGTCCCCAAATTCTGGGTATTCGAAGTTCAACGCTTGCCACTGGCTTGCATCCTTAGGGTCACTCAGCATCTTGTCTTTTTTATTTATCTCCGGATCATTTCCGTCATCTTCTCGCTTCTTCTCCTCCCTATCCGCGTGCCAACGCAGGAGCTTTGCTACCTTAGGGTCCGCGAAATACCGCTGCAGACGAGGAGTGATCGGAAAGTACCACACCACTTTTCAAGGAGCTTTCTTCCTCTTCTTGTATCGAGTGATGCCACACATGGGACATATGGTAGACTCCGCGTGCTCGTCCCGATAAATGATGCAATTGTTCATGCACACATGGTATTTCACGTGCGGTAAATCTAGAGGACACACGATTTTCTTCGCCTCCTCGAAACTGGTCGGGCACTTGTTCCCCTTGGGAAGACGTTCGTGCCAGAATCACATGTTCTCGTCGAAGCATGCGTCGGTCATTTTGTGTTTTACCTTCATCTCCAGAGCCATGAGCGTTACTTTTAGGCGGGTATCCTCGGGCCTGCACCCTTCATACAATGGAGTAACCACGTCTATCTCCAGTTGATCCAGCTTGGCTTTCTCTCGGGCGGCAGCTCTTGCGTTATCCGTCTCCTTGAGAAGTAGCTCTTGAATATGAGGGTCCTGCACCCAGCCCATCGATGGTCCATCGTCGTCTGCTCCGGCATCTTCATCTTCATGACCATGCCCTTCGTCTGCTCCGGCATCTTCCTCATCATCATGTCCGGCATCTTCTACATGATGACTGTGTACTGCATCTACTTCGTGATCATGTCCTGGAGATTCTTCGTCTTCTCGCCCGCCCTCGCCGCGGTTGTCTTGCTGCCCTTCCTCATTTCTTGCCCGGCCCCCATGGACGACTTCATAATCATCTTCATCACCTTGCCACCGATAGCCATCCATGAAACCACGCAGGAGCAGGTGGTCCCACACCTGTACGGTATCCGGGTCCATAAGGCTCCTCAGCTTGCATCTTTGACACGGACATCTTATCTCTGTCTCGTTCTTTTGAAGCATCTTGGCCTTCACGGAGCTCAAAAACCTATTCACGATGCCTTCGGTCATCGTGCGGACCATGGTCGCCTGCGGGGTAGAGCAAAATGATATTTTAGAACAAAGAATAAATTTGGCATGATTTTGCCTAAAAATAGGACCAAAAAGAATGCATAGTGCCAAATTCTCGCCGAAACGGAAATGAATCAACATTCCGGCAAAATATTGGCAACTATCGCATTTTAAATACCGGTACCTGCAAACACAAATATATATGCAACACCACAAACATACGTAGATCTATCTAGGCCATAAAAAGTGCATGTGCACGTTGTTGGAGGGAGAAAAAAGTAGATCTACAACATAAAGAAAGCTTTCCCCTTACTTACCTATCAAAAAAAGTAATTTAACCACTTAATTTGGGTGAATCTATGGTGCAAATGAGGTGAGGAGGAGGAGGCAGCCGATACAAGCTTGGAGGAGGAGGTGGAGAGAATGAAGTGGGGAAAGTGAGTGTGGTAGGTGGTTGTCCAAAATATCTAGCTGGTCTCAGGTTACTAATGGTGCACCACCTATAAATGCGCCATTAGTAACCCTGGTTACTAATGGCACACCTGTTAAGTGGTGCGCCATTACTAGTTTTTCAAAAAAAAATTGTTAGTAGTGGCGCACCGTGGATGTGGTGCGCCATTACTAGTTTGAACTAGTAATGGCGCACCACAACCACGGTGCGCCATTACTAGTTTTGAAAAAAAAGTAAAAAAATTTATTAGTTGTGGCGCACGTAGTGTGTGGTGCGCCATTACTAGTTGAAACTAGTAATGGCGCGCTATGCCCTGGTGCGCCATTACTAGTTTTGGAAAAAAAATTGTTAGTAGTGGCGCACCATGGGTGTGGTGCGCCATTAGTGTGATGGACACTAATGGCGTACCAACACGTGGTGCACCACTGCTATATAGCAGTGGCGCACCACATGTCTGGTGCACCATTAATGTCCATATTATCTATAGCCCTTTTCCTAGTAGTGTATACTCTTATACCCTGAAAACATCCAGGGGAGCCACGAAGCCACTTTTCCACCGCCGCAACCTTCTGTACCCGTGAGATCCCATCTAGGGACCTTTTCTGGCGTCCTGCCGGAGGGGGATTCGATCACGGAGGGCTTCTACATCAACACCATTGCCTCTCTGATGAAGTGTGAGTAGTTTACCACAGACCTACGGGTCCATAGCTAGTAGCTAGATGGCTTCTTCTCTCTCTTTGATTCTCAATACCATGTTCTCCTCGATGTTCTTGGAGATCTATTTGCGGTGTGTTTGCCGAGATCCGATGAATTGTGAATTTATAATCAGATTATCTATGAATATTATTTGAGTATTCTCTGAATTCTTACATGCATGATTTGATATCTTTGCAAGTCTCTTCGAATTATCGGTTTAGTTTGGCCTACTAGATTGGCTTTTCTTGCAATGGGAGAAGTGCTTAGCTTTGGGTTCAATCTTGCGGTGTCCTTTCCTAGTGACAGTAGGGGCAATAAGGCACGTATTGTATTGTTGCCATCGAGGATAAAAAGATGGGGTTTTCATCATATTGCTTGAGTTAATTCCTCTACATCATGTCATCTTACTTAATGTGTTACTCTGTTGTTTATGAACTTAATACTCTAGATGCATGCTGGATAGCGGTCGATGTGTGTAGTAACAGTAGTAGATGCAGAATCGTTTCGGTCTACTTGACATGGATGTGATGCCTATGTTCATGATCATTGCCTTAGATATCATCATAACTTTGCGCTCTTCTATTAATTGCTCGGTAGTAATTTGTTCACCCACCGTATTATTTGCAATCTTGAGAGAAGCCACTAGTGAAACCTATGAACCACGGGTCTCTTTTTCATTATATTGAATCTCTTTTCCATCATATAAGTTCTCTTTTACATCATACTAGTTTACGATCTACTATTTTGCAATCTTTTACTTTCCGATCTATAAACCAAAAATACCAAAAATATTTACTTTACCGTTTATCTATCTCTATCAGATCTCACTTTTGCAAATAACCGTGAAGGGATTGACAACCCCTTTTATTGCGTTGGGTGCAAGTTGTTGATTGTTTGTGCAGGTATTCATTGACTTATGCGTTGTCTCCTATTGGATTGATACCTTGGTTCTCAAACTGAGGGAAATACTTACTCTACTTTGCTGCATCACCCTTTCCTCTTCAAGGGAAACACCACCGCAAGCTCAAGAGGTAGCATAGTGTGTGAAGCAAATCAAACCATACCGATAATAATCTCGAGAAGAAAGGGAAGGGGGGCCAAGCTTGCTAGAAATTGAAATCGAAGGGAATAAATAAGGAGATGGATTTGGGGATGCTCACATAGGAAATTGTAGAGATATTGGTATACACGTTACAGGACGATGCAATGATCAAGTAGTACTTCTGTAGTTCCGTAGCACAAAAGGAATTGAATAATCTGGTGATCCAAGTCTGAACATACAGACGAATGATGGAAATAAGTATTTACAAATGTACATGTATAACCAAGAAACATATAAGCGTTATTATGCATCAGAAGTAATTGAGGCAATGATTTTTAATCCCAACAGCCTATGAGTCTTGTACACAGGGCACTATGTCAGTTCAGAAAAAGTTGCAGCTATCTTTGCAAGGAAGCATTTCAACAAACATATGGTGGGCATGTGTAGGGCAAACCTGCAGGTCCTGGATCCTTGCCTTGTGGACGGCCTAAACAAGCACCATGGGCGTGTTTGGTTACCTGCACCGTTTTTTGCCACTTTGCATACTTGTCCCAGTTGGGCCTGGTTGAGCATATGCAGGCAAAAAACCAACATCTGCATGTTGATTGGTTGCCTGCATGTCCTCTCCCTGCATTGTCGCGACACCTCTACGCACCACGTTTGGTTGCTCACATTGTATGTGCTCACACGAGTGCATGTTGTTTGGTTACATACGAGCATAGCCTTGTGCTGACCTTGTACCCTACTTGGTGAGCTTACCAATAGCACTACACCTTACACACACTCCCACCGAGCACACCAACGCCACAGCAAAGCTATGATGATGAACTGGATGAATATGATGAAGTTCTTCAGCCCTAACGGCCGATCCACCTTGCCAACCTCAACCTTGTTGCATGATTGCTCTCGCACATACTTAGAGTAAGCATCTTCTGCCACCTGCCTAGTCTTAAACCCTCCTTTGTGGTTGTTGTTACCGTACCCTGTAACTTGTTTGTTGCAAGCTTCCCATGAACTGTAAACCCCTGGAATCCTACCTTCGAACACCACATACCACTTGCCCTGGCACAAGAGTAATAAGTTCAAGCAACAAGCATTGCAACACACATACAACAAGCAATGAAAACTCTACAGGAGCAAGCAGTGGAGCAGAAGAGCATTAGTAAGCATACCAAGTTCAACCTACACTAATTTGGTGCCATCCTACCACCACATCCAAAAGAGGGTGTAATCCTACCACCGCATGTTCGTGATCACCGCACGGATCACCGTGAGGGGTTAGTATATACCACCTCACCAAAATATACATACCATAAGATTGTTTTTAAGCCCTAACTACACAAAATATACGTCGTCATCGTCATCGTTGTCCTTGCCGCCATCGCCGTCAAGGATCATGCACGCCGTCGCCACCAGCAGAAGCAGCACTTAGTAGTAGTGCTTGCCCAACCAGGTCCTCAGCCAGAGCACCCTGTGGGCTGGTCCCATGGCAACATCCCCAACGCCCTAGGCTTTGTTGTCCAACAGGTGGCTGAGAGCCACCATGAGAGCCTCTGGGTTGAAGCCTATCTGCTCCATGACGGCGTCGTAGAGCTCAGGGTGGACGTCCACACTCTTGCTCTCCCTGATGGCGGTGGCCACCTCCTTCACTGCCTCAGTCATGCTGCTGAAGACGCTGAACTCCTCGTCCATGAAGGCTGCCCTCTTCCTCTTCCTATCAAGCACATGAACGTGCTCACCATCCTTCTCAGGAGCATCAACGTTGATGGTGTCTGACTCCTGGGTGTCTGGATACTCGGGCATCGGCGAGCCAAGAGGCTGACCAGAGGCCATGGCATGCTTGCCGGTTGCTAGCCCGAAGGAGAAGATCTGCTGCATCTTGTGGTAGTTCTGGATAGGGGTGTTGAGGAACTCAGTGTCCTTGGGGTGAGCCTAAGAAGAAACAGGGCATACGGGTTAGTTAGTATGGCAATGGTTCATAGGCTTGAACTGCTGGTCTGTTAGAATGGCATGGTTTGTGAGCTAACCGCGACGTGGCCTTGGTAGTGCTCTGCCTCCAAAAGGATCGAGAAGGTGTCCTCATCCCATGAAGCATCGCTAAGGTCTCTGAGCTTGGACACTTGGATCCATCGAGCTCTCCACTTCCTCAGGTGGTTGTACACCTGGGTCAAGGTGACCTCCTGTCCACAGAAGTCGAACACCTGCTTTGCAACAAGGTTCAAGTGCACCTCCTTGAAGCCCTTGTTAGTCCTCACCCCACTAGCTATGATCTCACACATCTTATTAAGCACAAAAGTGGAGAGGAACGGCTGCTATTTCATGCTGTTCCCCCTGCCATCCTTCTTCTCCTTTGCTGCTTCCTTTTGAGCAGTAGCATGAGCAACAACATTGGGTTGAGCCAGCACAAATGGAGGAACCGTAGGCGGCACCTCGAAAACCTCTGAATCAAGAGGCATCTGTTCCATAGGAGGCTGGGAGTCCTCGACGTAGGACAGGAACTGGCTCACGGACAGCACGAGGGCCTGACTAATCTCTTGCGTTTGTGTGGTCATGTCCTACAAACGTAAGCGTGATCAACACCACAAGACACTACACATGGATAGTACAACTAGCAGTAACAAATGCACACATGGATGATCTAGTTCAAGACAACACTACCAAATCCATCAAACCATACTACACATCAACACAGCAGAACAGAGCACACATGGATGATCTTGTTCAACACTTGCACACTACCGGCAAACCATCCATGACCATTTTCTACCATCACTTGACCACATGGAAACAACCTCCAGCATGCTCCAAATCCATCACAGCAAGCTACTACAACATCACAGTCAAACAGACCGGACGACCTAACCCTACCACATGGACAGATCTAGCTACAACTAGTAGAGAGGAGGTGGTGATTGAACTTACAGACGCCATCGGAACGGCTGGGGAGGAGGCGCCTCGCACGTTGGAGAGGAGGAGGAGTCGACCCACCGCCGCAGTCAACCCGTCGCCGGAGTTGTTGCATCGCTTACCTCGTCGTCGAACTAGATCCGCGGCGGAGGAAAACTCGAGCGGGGGGAAATGGTGGCGGGAGTTTTGCCGCCACGGTCACCCTCGATATATAGGGGGGCCGAATCGGTCGGTGGTGACTCGAATTGGTCCCGCCGCTTTTTCGTACATGCGCCATCACTCCCTCCATCTCCCTCCCCTGCGTAGCGCGGCGTTCCCCTCCCCTACATCGCTCAAGCCTGGCTCGCAAAAAATGGCCGATTCGGCCGTTCCCAGCAGGCCTGGCTGAGAGGTGCTTCGAGGTTCATGCTATGCGGGCCAAACAGTGAATGCAGGCTACCAAACATCCCATTTTCATCCGCGCGGGCCTAACTGGGGCTAATGCAAGCAACCAAACGCGTCCCATAGTGCCTTGACGCTGCAGTCCGGGGTAGAGGAGGCAGTGAAGTCGACGGTGAGCACGTTCGATCTAGGCCAACTGATCAAAGAAGGCAGAGGAGAACTACTCGACGACTCGTCGGTGCTCCCAACCCTAACAACAAGAGGTGGCATACGAGCAAGCGAAGGCGAGGGAGGGGGCCTCCTCATATCCTCTTATCCGTACCTGTGGCGACGCCCTCTGGTGTGGTTTTCCAGCGGCTCACATTCACCCTCTGGCACAATGATGCGGCCCAGCGACGGGTACATGTCGCAAGAGGACAAGCAGCACATTGGTGTTGCCGCGCACCACCCAGAGGCTCACCGGCGCCACCCGCTGCCTTCCCACCAGTGCCCATCTCATCCGCATCGCCTCACGGGGAACCCCACCCAAGGCCCGTGGAGAGAGGAGCGGCGGAGATCATATGTCTGAGGAGGGGTGTGGCCGCGAGGATTTTCCACCAATTGAATTTGTTCATTTCACAATAGCATTTGAACAATTTGCTGTATGGGGATACGTATATGTAATAAATGCGAGACACAACTAGTCAATTCAAGATGAATTTCTCCCATACAAAAGCTAGTCAATTATGCAGGCGTTGCTAGGAATACAAAAGCTAGTGAGTTTCTTCCATACAAAAGCTAGTCAATTCAAGATTGATTTTTTTCAATACCCACTCCAAGACATTACCAACAGGCGTTGCTAGGAATAATGCAGCCTGGAATCTTTAGGGTGTGTTTGGTTGAGGAACCAACTGTCACGGAATGGAATGGTTCCATTCCAGAGGAACGGGTCGGTTCCGTTCCTGTGTTTGGTAGGTGCAAAAAAGTAGAACGGGTTGGTTTCGTTTCAGTGTTTGGTTTGGAAGAATGGAATGAAAAACAGAATAATAGAAATTCAAAATTTCGGCAGCATTTCATTTGTATTTTCAAGAAAAACAACATAACAATATATATTGACATAGAACTCAATTTTCAACAATGAAGTAGCAAGTTCATTTGGCACATCCAGAAGCAATCAGCCATTACATGTCTTTAACATACAAATAACCAAAGCAAAGTGCACTACAGCCATACACCATTACATGTCTTTAACATAAAAATAACCATAGCAAAGTGCACTACAGCCATACAAGTTCACATACCCAATATCCAAAAGCAACCCAATGGCACTACAGCCATACATGTCAAGTTCACATACTTGACAACCATACAACCATATCGAATTTAGAAGTTTTTCTTCACATACCTACTCACCCAAACAGATTTGTTGGTTTCAGAGAGTTTCATGAAGGCTCTTGTTGTCTTGGGGTTGTCAACAAGATGAGCATAGTAGTGGGCAAGGTGCTCTTCATCAAATTCTTTCAAATTGGAGACTACATCCCAAAGATCATCGGGTATATCATCATCATCTCCACCAGATTTCACAAGAGCTTCAGCAAAAAGTTTAAACCCATCTTTGAGAATGGCACCTAGTGGATCCTCTAGAACTTTCACCACCTTGGCCTTCTTTTTTGGAGGTCCTTTGGGGTGAGCAGACTCACCAACTTGTGGTGACGTGTAGATCTCACCATTCACCTCACCATTCTCCTCATCATCAACATCAATAGAGAGGAGATCATTTCCAGACCTTGCATTCATCCCCTTAGCCCCGGTTGTTCCAAAAATGGTCGCCATGGCATGGTAGTGCTCAATTGGGTTATTCAAGAAGGGAGCATCAGGTTTGTGGGTCTACAAAAAATTCGCAAGTCATTAGCATAATGAAGGCAGAAAATGGGATGATATTGTTCATATATAATATAAGAAGCTTACCATGCAATGACCTGCATAGTGTTCTTCGCCGAGCCTAATTGTGCAAGTATCTTCATCCCATAGAGCTCCACTTAAATTCTTCAAATTGACAACCCTGACCCAAATCTTCCTCCACTTCTTGAGATGGTTTCTAACTTGATCAGAGGTGATAGCTAGCTTGAATTGCTCGTTCAGAACAGCAGCACATTGTTTGAGATGTGTCTCCCTGAATCCACTAGAAGTTCTCTTCCCTTTAGCAACAAGGTCACCCAAAAAACCTAGCATAGTGTTGGTCATGGAAGATGTCCATACAATGACCCCACTTTTTCCGGAGTTCCCACTTGCAGCAGTAACTTCAACATTGTCCATTTCTGTCCAGCCATCAAAAATTTGCAAAAAAATGGATTAAAGCATCTAAATTTATAAGTTACAATCTTCCCAGCCATGAAAATGTTGCAAAAACTAGGATGAAATCAGCACAAACACATGATTTAAACATATAAAAGTCACAATCTGCCCAGCCATCAAAATGTTACAATAAAAAAGATGAAATCAGCACAAACACATGATTTAAACATATAGAAGATACCACAATATGTCCTGCCATCAAATAAATGCAAAGGTAGTTGCATAAACATTACAAATACATAGTGCGGCGCACTCATAAATTTGCATACATGAGTTGCCTATCTTCCCACATTTGGGCAGCAATTTGTAGCCTATGGTCTACCAAGGCCCTATTATCACTTAATTGTTGCCTTGATGTTCGAATTGGTTGGGTGGTCCATGTCACTTCCGGTATAATGAATTCATCGATCCCTTGTGATAGTGCATAATTATGAAGAACACAACACGCTATAATAATGTCTACTTGGACTGGGAAAGTGAAGAATGGTTTGGCATCATCTAAAATTTTGAAACGCCTCTTGAGAGATCCAAAAGCCCTCTCTACCGTCACCCGTAGAGATGAGTGCCTAAGGTTGAATAGCTCCTTATCATTTTGGACCGGATTGTTGCCCCACTCATTCAAATGGTACCTCACGCCACGAAAAGGTGGTAAGAACCCAGGCTTGGCTCCATAACCAGCATCAACTAGGTAGTACTTTCCTAAAAAAAGTAAAAACAAATATTCGTTACAATGGTTTCTTAAGGCAGTAACATATGGACAAATTCTATCTAGGTCAACTTCTTACCAGGTGGTACTTGTAAGCCTCTCTCACGAGTTAATGCATCAGCTAAAACGGTCGCGTCGTGTGCGGACCCTTCCCAACCAGCCAACACATATGTGAACCGGAGGTCAAAGTCTACTGCTGCCATCACATTTTGAGTGGTAAAGGCCTTCCTACCACGAAAAGAAGGTTCCACATCTTTGGTAACACCTGCTCGCACATGTGTACCATCGATAGCTCCAATACAATCCTATATAGTGACCAGTATTAAATGGCATATCATATGGCCTAGATAGATAAGGAATAGTTTTTGAAATTACCTTAAAATATGGGTCAAATCGATGATTTCCTACAATTTTTTCGGGGGTTTCCAATGATGGTGGCCTTATATAATCATTACGAAGCTCGCCTATGGCATGAAGAACCTTTCTAAAATAGATGCTGGTTGTGCCGTATGATCTAGCAAAATTGGCTGAAATAACCCTATTCCGAAGGTTATGCCCAAATGTATGCAAAAACCTTGCCAATTGTTGCTCCACACTAAGATGTGGACTATCTTCTAGCAATTTGCGATCCCTCAATATGCCGCACAAGCGAAAGAATGCAGCTCTTTCAAACCTTAGCATGTTTTTGCATAACACATCGCTTTGCCAAATTTTTTGGTTTAGATAATCAAATCTGATTCGATCTCTTTCATGCATTGGGCCATAGGTAATACGTGGTCTCCTCTTCCTTATTATAGCCCGAACAATGACTGCCATTGCAGCTAGTGCAACAAAAACAGCGGCTCCCCTAGCCATCCTTTTTCTTTTGTTCATCTTGCTTACCATCTACAAGTAATGCATAGTATCAAAAATATGGCTAGCAATGACTTGTAAACATGGATCTGCTTGTACAAAGCAGCACATATTGAAATAAAAATTGGGTAACCATGGATCTGCGTACTACATAGAAGCACACATATATGAAACAAATTGAGGAGGAACATGGCACACAGGAAATAAAATCTGCCCAAACATGAACATATACAGAGATATGCAAAGGGGTAGTGGAAACTGCACTTGCCTCCGCTGCTAGCTGCTGATCCGTGGCCGATCTGCTTCGTCGTTGCTGTTTGCTAGGTCGCCGCCATGGTGCAGATGCGCGCAATCACAGAGGAGACGACGGGAGGAAGGTGAAGCCGGGCCGGGGAGGGATGGAGAAGGCAGATCGAGAGGGGGGAGAAGCGGGAGGGTGGCGGCGCTAGTGGGGGAGCAGCGAGAGAGGGGGGGATGCGGAAGCAGCGGGAGGAGAGCGATAGGGTACGGGTGCGGGGCGAGGGGCTCGTCCCCTGTCGTCCGGCCGATTTCGAGGTATGCCTCGGTTCGGCATATTGAGCGAATATTCCCTTTTCTGGGACGAGTTGGTTCTGAATCGTTCGACTAACTAAACGCGGGAATGGGCCGCGGGAACGGGTCGGACCCATGACGTTCTACCCGGTGACAACAACCAAACACACCCTTATGGAACCAGCGCCAAGACATTACCAACACAACTACACAGCTGTTATCTTAACAAACACAACTACGCAGCTCCTATCTTGTCCTTGGAATTAATCCTATCAGTTCTGCAATCTTCAGCTTCTTCCTGGCGTACTGCGCATATGTTCCAGACGACAAACTCTGAAAATGGAAAGAGTAAGCTTACATACAAAACTGCAAGTGGATACAATGTTTGACAATATCTACCCAACAACCATACCGTCCAACGGATCTCCTGTGCAATCAGCTCACGGCCTTTACATTCTGGAACCTATAGAGACACAAAAGAAAGAAATCACACGAGAATATAACAGGAACCAATGGATGCTAAGACAACGCCATACTATACTTACACTGTCACTAATGCCTTTCATGCACCGATCAAACTACAAAGAAAGAAGACCAAATCAATTTGCATTGTAAAAGAATATATTGATTTATAACAGAAGAAATCACATATAGAACGCCTGTGGAACAAAAAACCTACAACATGCTCCATGTTGGAATCGCCGTAATTCAGCTCATACTTCATATTGCGGTCGTGTGCTGAATACAAGTTTTCACCATAAACTTGCTCAAGAGCATCTCTGAAACTCAGCTGAACATTGTCCAAGGGAAAAATAAATAACATCACCAAGCATAAGTAGAGAGAAAGTATTCACAAAACACAATCATCAGTAAAATAACAATGTTGTGTTTTGAAAAGGCTGATGTGTAGCGCTGACCTGATGATTATCATTGACCCGCTTCCAAATCTGATAGAAGACACCATCACGATCTTTCACAAACATGAGATTTATGCGTGCATCCCATATATACTCCTGAATTGAATCGAAAGAATGCAACTGTTAAATACAACTATAAAAAGGGCCGAATATCTAACTGAGCAAGGGATAGAGGAATCCTACATGCAAACCAACAGCTGCTAGTTCCAGAGTCATGTTCTGAAACCCAGCTGCGATCCTACATGCTTGGAATGTGGCCTTTGAATGTATACGCGCCCACTAAATAATAAAACAGATAAGTTATTGTGGTGGTGCAACATTTATATAGAGATTTTTTGCAATTTCATGGTTTTGAGAGGTCAAATATGCATACCTCAATAGACGACTCATTTATCAGCAAATACTGTTCAACCCACTGTCAAGAACAAACATTGTTAGTCCAAGAAAACAAAAATACTGAACAAAGTTCTAAACTTGAACTAGCTGATTATTCCCAAAGGCATACTTTAATTTCCTTCACAATTGTTTCCCAGTATTGGAGATAATCTCTATCAGCGTCAGGGGTGCTATAAAATGCTCGGTATCTACTCCAACTTGTATACTCAACACCACCCTGCATCCGAATAAAACAACAGGAAAACGACATAGTTCAGTTGTCCTAAGAATAACAAGCACTGAACATAAGCGAACAGGATGCTCTTAAGAGTACTGATTAGAGTACTTATGAAGTTCGAGAAGAGCCAAATAACACATAGTACTTGAACGTGTCAAAAATATATGGGGACTCGAAAAAAGGGGCAAACTTTGTTTATGCGTACGAAAACAGGATAGTAGTTGTATTCTGGGAGCAGCCTATAGCATGTGCGCCGAACTGAGGTTTTAGGACTTGTTCCATCCAAATAAAAATTGAAAATTAATCTCTGTTTGATTTTTAACTGAAAGACCCCGCTAAAAAAAGGTCTGCCTTTTATATTTGTTACATATTTTACCACAATTTATTGCAAGCACCCATATTCTAATATGTGCTTAATCTCCAAATGCTGCAATTTTCTTAGTTTTAGTGTTGAGTTTGTCCAAGGACCTTATGTATGCCTCTTAAACTCAGACTTAAAAGTCAAGCTACAAGAAGTTACTTTCATATTAAGCAATTTTTTGCTATTGTCCATTCAAAGGGCAAATCAATAAGAAACTGGTTACCAGCTGCATTTGTACATATTAAATGTAGATGCATTACATAAATAAATGCAGCGAATACGGTAACACTTACATCGTTGAAAATGACTAGCCGCTGGTAGTCGCTCAAGGACTTTTTGTAACAGAGTTCGGAATCAAAATACCAACCAAAGAAGCCATCCTGGACGTAGTGAAAGAAGTAGTCGTTCTTAACGATAAGCTCTGGAGGGTACTTGCGTTCCAACGCAGCAGCATCAATCTTGTCAACCGGCACTCCTTTCAACAGCTACATACACAGATGGAGTAAGTACTACATAAGAGGGCATAATTTTTCATGTATGGATGTATGATAGATTAATAATAAACAGATAGGAAGGAGCACTGGTACGGGACAAATTAACTAACCAGGCAAGCTTTGATGCGATAAAGCGCATACTTGAGATGGAACTTGTTGGTCTCCTCTTGGTCCAGTTCGGTGTAAGTCTCAATTTCAGTCATGCGGGCCGCTAGCTTTTCACAGTCGCTTTTGTGTTGCTGCTTCGTGATAGCATCATTGGCCGGTTCAGCAACAACAACGACGGCCGAATCAGATTTTCCTTGTGAATCTCTGTCTCGTCCCTCTTGGGCCTCGTTGAAGAAACACTGGATTTGATATTGTACTAGAGCAGCTCGCGACTCATCATCGTGGAAAGATTTACGAGTAAGGGCTTCGAGGATTTCGCGGGAAGGGATATTTGAAAAACCGGCCAAGTCCCATTCCGAGCCGACTGGTAACTGCAATTGGGCGAGGCGCGAGGCAACAATTTCATGGTACCTTGGCTCTGTTGCAGGCTCGTCGGGCGGCGGAGAGCCTCCATCCACACGGCTGCTGCTATCAGAGTCCGAATAGACAAGGGATCCAGACAACGATGCGCCACCGTCACCAAGGCGCCGGCGGGACACTCCTTCTTCAAGAGGCCTCCTCCGGCGGCGGCGCCGCTTCTGCGGCATCGGCATCTGATCGACGATCATAGGGGTAGGGGTGGAGCCGTCGCGACGGAGACGGGAAGGGGATCGCGATTCGGCCGCTAGGGTTTCGTGTGGATGGGGGGATTGGGGAGACGAGGCCTGCATTTGTTTTTTTCTCTTTTTTTTGAGGGTCGGGAGACGAGGACTGCAATAGGAGAGGCGAAACCATCATATCCTTTGGCAAGCTGGGCCAAGCAGGCCCATCTCCCTTCCGCAACGCGTTTCGGTTTGACGAACAAAACCGCTGGCACAGTAAAAAAACTTTTTTTTAGTTCTTAAAAAAAAGTAAAAAACTCTTTTTGGGCCGCAAAAACAGTTAAGTTTTGCCTCAAAAAACTTATTCGTTTCATCTGGATGCACGCAGGCGCGCCAGGGACCGCCTTGTGCACCGTCTGCATCGCAATCTGGATTCTGGCCCACCAGTTGTTTTTTTTTTTTTGCTTCCAACCCCCTCAGTTCAGTGCGCTCGCTTTTGCTTCCACTGTTTTCACTTCGCAGCGGCCTTCCGCTTCCTCTCTCGCGACGAGGAAGGAGAGATCCGAAATCGTGGCTGCGACGGGGGAACTGAGTCAAAAAAAAAGAAAACAGTGCGTCCACCGCGCTCGTTCGTTCTGGAAGCGAACGCACAAACCAGTTGGATCAGAAGACGCGACTTGCTTACTATGCCTTTTTTCTTTTCTTTATGCAATGCGAGAAAGCCAGCTGTTTTTCTGTTTTCTTTCCTTTTTTCCTATCTTGTTTTGTTTCCTTTTCCCATAAATGCGTGAACCTTTTCAAAGGCGACAAATATTTTGCAAAATTGATGAGTTTTTTTTTCAAATTTGATGAACGTTTTTGCGAAATCGACGAACTTTTTTCAAAGTCGATGAAATTTTTTCAAATTCAGTGAACTTTTTCTCAAATTTGATGTTTTTTTTCAAATTTGGCGAACGCTCTTTCAAATTCAGCACGCTTTTTTTTTAAATCGATGAATTTTTCAAACCTGATGAACTTTTTTTTAATCCAATGAACTTTTTCAAATTCGGTGAACTTTTTTCAATTTTTGCTTTCAAAATTGATGAACTTTTTCAAATTCATGAACTGTTTTTCAAATTCGTAATTTTCAGATCCATGTGGTTTTCAGTTTTTGTGAACGAAAGGGCCGAACAGCAAAACGAATGAACATGCACGAAGGAGCTAGCGATCGAAGGAAGAAAGGGAAGGTGTGAGCGTGCTTGCTGGGCCGGCCCACCCGAGGCTGCTGCGCGAGCGCCCGCTAAGGCCTTGTTTGGCACCAAGGGTTTTCAAGCCCCAAAGGGGCCGGGGATCATTGGGGATTTGGTGAACCCCTCCCCCGTACCAAATCCCTCCAAATCCCCTTCCCCCCTCCCAAACCCCTTCCCCATCTATCCATATAGAGTGTTTGGCATGCATAGACAAATTTGGCCCATTTTAAACATGAACTTCAACAACACACTGATAAAAATCTGATCTTTACTGCTGAACAGGCTGAAGCATCAATAGCCATATCATCAAGTACTACTGAAAGCAACAAATCATAATCTTTAAGAACAATGGCATATAAACTAAGAACATCAAAGGCCATACAACACAATCCGATCTTTACTACTGAACAGGCTGAAGCATCAGTGGCCATATCGTCAAGTACTGCTGAAAGCAACAAATCATAATCTTTATGAACAATGGCATATAAACTAAGAACATCAAAGGCCATACAACACAATCCGATCTTTACTACTGAACAGGCTGAAGCATCAGTGGCCATATCATCAAGTAGTGCTGAAAGCAACAAATGATAATCTTTAAGAACAATGGCATATAAACTAAGAACATCAAAGGCCATACACAGGCATGCATCAGGATGTACCAACAACACCTAGGGTGCAACACAAACATCACTTAAATTCGGTTTCTGCTTCCCAACATAGTTTCAGTTTCGCAACGACGCCGATGCACATGCATCACTTCAGTTCCATCACATCCCTGAAAGCAGCAAGTCAATCAGAGCATTAGACATACCAGTCAAACAATTCACACCTACAAGAGTACTTCAAATACTTTCTCCAGAAAGAAAAGGATCCTTTGAATACACAAAATACACAATACAGGACATATGTGGATTACCAAACGAACATATTGCTAATGTGGTCAACATACTAGAAGATGAAAGGTTGCAACTTCTGTTTCATACCAACAATTCACAATCCCACAACTACATATGAAAACCATGATGCTTCACAAGGAACATGGGAAAAATATGGCATGGAGTCTGTTTCTTATACTTCATGATCTGAAACAGATGGCCTCGCTCTCCTTTGTCAAAAATATAACAAAATTTATATGTGATGCGCTTGAGCCAGATTTAACTTGATGCAAATAGACAAAGCAAGCTCTAACATCAGGTCACATACATATCTCAAGTACTAGCACTGGAAACTCACAAGTAAAAATTTATTCGTACAGACCATATATACATTGCAGAGAAGGGTTGATAGAAACTATTTGCATATGCACTGTAGATCATATATATGTCAGATCAAAACTAAAATTTCATATCTATAGATCATATTTACAACAAAAAATGTAGATTTAGTATGATTGTTCACTACCAAAGCGTATCTATTTCTGTAACAAAAACACTACAATTACTTTCTTGCTGATTGCCAAACAGTGGTTCAGTTTCTTCCTGTTATTTGCCCTTTATTCAAATTAGTATGCAGACAAAGCATTCATTCACAAGAAAAACATGTTTGTTCCAAGCTAATCAGGAATAGGAGCTTACAGGGCTTAAAAAAAGACCAAGCAAGCAAGCACAGTATGAACCAGATCAAAATACCTCTTCTAGGTAGGCAACTCAGCCATTTCGCTCCGACGCCACATGACCGCACTCTCTTCATCCTCGGCAGCAGAAGTGATGAAGGTTTCACGGTTCTTAGCATTTTTAAACACCTTGAACGCTCTGGCTCTCTCATGGCATGCGATGCTGTCCATCTTGTGCACTAGAGAAATGCACTTGCTGATGGAGAACTCTTGTCCATTTGTTGATCCAGCGCTCTCTTTTGTCAGTAAGGCGACTTCATCCTCCGCTTGTTTCTTCTTTATGTTCACATACTGCCGCATCACTTCCACCATTGCATCTCCAGTCTTCTTTGGCTTCTTTGCCTCCTTCCAAGGCTTCGTTTTTGTAGCAGCACTAGTAGAAAAGGAGGCTTTTGTCCCGGTTGGTAAGGGCCTTTTGTCCCGGTTTTTGAACCGGGACTAAAGGATCGTTACTAATGCCTCCCCCCTTTAGTCCCGGTTCTTACACGAACCGGGACTAAAGGCCGTCCACGTGGACGCAGCCTGGAGCTCCACCTTTAGTTGGTGTTACCAACCGGGACTAAAGGAAATTTTATGATATTTTTTTTTAAAAAAAAATTGTGAATTTTTTTTATTTTTTTTTTGATTTTCAAATTTCTGAATTATTTTAACCTCTAATCTCTAATCACCACCCCTCATCACTGTTCAGTTTATCCTCTAATCTCTAATCACCCCTCATCATTTCAAATCATCTAACTTCCCGGACGGTCACCCATCCTCACTACTCCAGCCTGAGCACGCTTAACTTCCGGGTTCTAAGCTCCCTCGTTTCCAAGTCTGCACTTGTTGTTTTCCTAACAATAGTAAGATATCAATTCTATTAACCCTCAGGAATTTAGCTTGAGCATGAAGTGACACATTTCACTGTTTGAGTTTGAAACTATTGTTTTAAAAAACAATAATTATTTAGTAACACTAATATTTCTGAAATAATTAGTTTGACCACTGTTTGACCACAATTTGACCAGATTTGACCAAAATTCAAAAAAACTGAAATAATTATTTAGTAACACTAATATTCTAGAATAATTAGTTTGACCATTGTTTGACCACAGTTTGACCATAATTTGAAATTTTTGGAATTTTTTTCCCTCTCCAGATCTTAAAAGCCCCGTATCTTTTTTTCTGTTAGGTTTTTGAGGATTTTGAAAATGTTTAACATTTTGACCATTTTAGACCACATATCACATGGGAAACTTATTTTATTTTATTTTTTTGACATTTCCATCATTTTCTTTTGTTTTTTCTAAAATTGAAAAGGCGGTCCAGGGGGGTAGAGTTTGATGGGCCCTTTAGTACCGGTTCGTGCCATGAACCGGTACTAATGCCTCAAAGCCCATTAGTCCCGGTTCGTGGCACCAACCGGGACTAAAGGGCCCAGGTGAACCGGGACTAATGCCTTAGCCGCACGAACCGGGACCAATGCTCACATTAGTCCCGGTTCGTGACTGAACCGGGACTAATGTGAATATTGCCCTGTGACGAAAGCCCTGTTTTGTACTAGTGCAGGACCAGCAGCAGGAACCCTCTTTTCACCGACTTGTTCATCCATTCCTCCAGGATCAGCGGCGGCAACCCTCTTTTCACCAACTCTAGCACCAACAACATCCCCTTCCTCCAGGATCTGCAATTCATCAGCATCTGCCTCTTCTGCCTCCTCTTCTTCAACATCATATTCCACTTGTGTAATATCTGGTTGTGATGGTTCAAAAGATATGAAATTGTAATTACCTTCAGCTCTATGGCCTACACAAAGCACATGATTCAGGTACCTAAGAAGCATTAAATTCAGAAAGATCTCTTTCTACTCAAATTAAGCTTACCATCATATAATTCTCCTAGTCTATCATATAGGGGGAAAGATCCTCTCCTGAATTTTCCGATTCTTTTACATGTCTATAAACAAGAAGAGTGAAATAATTAATACCAGAATAATACTAACTTCAAGCATGGAGCTGCAGCTGCAACCTATTGTCAATGAACATAACAAAGAGTTCACTATTACATGACAAACATAACAAAAGAGTTCATTACTACAAGTTCCTAGCTAGTCAAGTTGGAAATCATCCCACATCCTCCTAGCAATCTTGTCCCTGAAGTTGTCGCCTGGGATATTATTCTCTTGGTGGTTACCGTGTTGGTGATCATCATCATCCGGAAGGTCAACAAATTCGGTGGGAGGTATGTTATTGGGTTGATTATCAAGCCATTTTTCATCGCCTTATGCATCCTGATGATATTATGAAAGACTGTCGTAGCTGCTGGGATCTTGACTTGGTTTTCTATTTGATGGTATGTACCAACACGAAGAATTGGGAAACGCTTCTTAAGAATTCTTATGGCCCTTTCCACATGGTTGCGCAACACGGCATGCCAAAGATTGAACAACTCCTTGTAGTTTTGTGGTCGATGGCGCCCATGCCCAAACTCCTTGAGGTGATACCGGACACCCCGATACGGTGCAAGGAAAGACGTGGTATTTGCATAACCACCATCAAACAAATAGAACTTTCCTTCGGATACTTTAAAGCCACGGTTCAAGGCTGACTGGAGCACTCTAGCATCTGTAGCTAACCCTTCCCAACCACACGAGATGAATGTGAAGTTTAGGTCAAAGTCACATGCTACCATGACATTTTGGCTAAGAGTTCCCTTCCTATTCCGGAAAGGAGCGGCTTTGTCAGGTGTTACAGTCATAGGAACATGAGTTCCATCGATGGCGCCTATGCAATTCTGCGAATAGATTGATTGCAAGTCAATATCCAAAATCTGAAGATAGAGATAAGAGATGAAGTGAAAGTGTCGAGGTGAAAACCTCAAAGTATGGGAAGAATCTTGGATCTCCAGCAATCTTTGGATGAGGTTCATCGATGCTTTGATGCCTCAGAAATCGACAAGATAGAATGGGGATGATGTCGAAGAAAGACTTGATGTATTCATGGAAGGTCCACCCACTATGTTGGTATTCTAGTTGCAGATCATCAAAAGACGCATTGTGAGACAACATGTAAAGGAAAAAGCCTAATTTCTCCTCCACCTTGATTGTCTTATCCTTTATTAAATTTCCCCTTCTAAGATATGATGCCAGCAGTTCAAAGATATGCGGCTCCATCCTAAAAGCTACCAGACAATTCTTGACATGCACTAGTAGAAAAAGAGGCTTCCATACGCCCCCATTAGTCCCCAAAACAATCGAACCGCGACAAAAGGGGCCTTTAGTCGCGGTTCGGGAGGAGACCCGCGACCAACTATCTGGGCCCAGCGCGCTCGGTCGACAGCTGGCGGACGGGAGAGGCTTTAGTCCCGGTTGGCCTGGCCAACCGGGACTAAAGGTCCCCGAAGGCCTTCAGTCGCGGTTGGCCAGGCCAACCGGGGCTAAAGGCCCATCCAGCTGGCGGACGGGAGGGGCTTTAGTCCCGGTTGGCCTGGCCAACCGGGACTAAAGGTCCCCGAAGGCCTTTAGTCGCGGTTGGCCAGGCCAACCGGGACTAAAGGCCCATCCCTATATATAGGACTCAGCTCACTTCACTTCACTCAGCTCACTTCACAATTTTCAGAAGGGGGTGGTGGGTTTGCTTTTGGTTCCTCCTATGCACACAAGGTGTTCGATGAAATGCCCGAGAGCCTGAAACAAACATGACATGAAGTGTCCGAGCCACACTTGAGCTTTCTCATTTATTTTTCCTCCGCGATCGCGGTTCGCAACTTGAACCTTTCATGTGTCATTGATAAAATATGCATGTGTGTAGTTCATTGTTTAATTTGTATTATTTCTAGCTAGTTAGTTTAACAAATGCATGATGGTTAATTATATACTTTATATAATAATAATGCAGATGAATCGGCAATGGATGTACGGTCCCCGACTCTCCGGCGAGTTCACTACGGGTTTGAAAGATTTCCTCGTAGTGGCAAATGCGAACAAGCAGCGAGGTTTTATTATATGTCCATGTGCTGTCTGTAAGAATCAGAAGGGTTACTCCTCCTCAAGAGAGGTTCACATGCACCTGCTTCGGCGCGGTTTCATGCGAAGCTATAATTGTTGGACCAAGCATGGAGAAAGAGGGGTTAGAATGGAAGAAGATGAAGAAGGGGATGATATCGATGACAACTATCATGATCATTTCGGTGATACTTTCATGGAGGATGATGCTGAAGGTGGGGAAGGGTTAGGTGAAGGTGAAGAAGAGGCACATGATGAGCCCGCTGATGATCTTGGTCGGACCATTGCTGATGCACGGAGACGCTGCGAAACTGACAAGGATAGGGAGAATTTGGATCGCATGTTAGAGGATCACAAAAAGTCGTTGTATCCAGGATGCGATAATAGTCTGAAAAAGCTAGGCTGCACACTGGATTTGCTAAAATGGAAGGCACAGGAAGGTGTAGGTGACTCATCATTTGAAAATTTGCTGAAAATGTTGAAGAATATGTTTCCGAAGAATAACGAGTTGCCCGCCAGTACGTACGAAGCAAAGAAGGTTGTCTGCCCTCTAGGTTTAGAGGTTCTGAAGATACATGCATGCATTAACGACTGTATCCTCTACCGCGGTGAATACGAGAATTTGAATGAATGCCCTGTATGCACTGCATTGCGTTATAAGATCAGAGGCGATGACCCTGGTGACGATGTTGAGGGCGAGAAACCCAGGAAGAGGGTTCCCGCCAAGGTGATGTGGTATGCTCCTATAATACCACGGTTGAAACGTCTGTTCATGAACAAAAAGCATGCCAAGTCGTTGCGATGGCACAAAGAGGACCGTAAGTCCGACGGGGAGTTGAGACACCCCGCTGATGGAACGCAATGGAGAAAGATCGACAGAGTGTTCAAAGATTTTGCAGCTGACGCAAGGAACATAAGATTTGGTCTAAGTACTGATGGCATGAATCCTTTTGGCGAGCAGAGCTCCAGCCATAGCACCTGGCCCGTGACTCTATGCATCTACAACCTTCCTCCTTGGTTGTGCATGAAGCGGAAGTTCATTATGATGCCAGTGCTCATCCAAGGTCCAAAGCAACCCGGGAACGACATCGATGTGTACCTAAGGCCATTAGTTGATGAACTTTTACAGTTGTGGGCCAGACCTGGTGTACGTGTCTGGGATGAGCACAAAGGAGAGGAATTTGACCTACGAGCGTTGCTTTTTGTAACCATCAACGATTGGCCTGCTCTCAGTAACCTTTCGGGACAGACAAATAAGGGATACAATGCATGCACGCACTGCTTACATGAGACTGAAAGTGTACGTTTGGTTAATTGTAAGAAGAACGTGTACCTGGGTCATCGTCGATTTCTTCCCCGAAATCATAACGTAAGAAAGAAAGGCAAGCATTTCAACGGCAAGGCAGATCACCGGCCGAAGCCTGCGGAACGTACTGGTGCTGAGATATTTGATATGGTCAAGGATTTGAAAGTCATCTTTGGAAAGGGTCCTGGCGGACAATCAGTTCCGCGGGGAGTTGACGGGCACGCACCCATGTGGAAGAAGAAATCTATATTTTGGGAGCTAGAATATTGGAAAGTCCTAGATGTCCGCTCTGCAATCGACGTGATGCATGTTACGAAGAATATTTGCGTGAACCTGCTAAGCTTCTTGGGCGTGTATGGGAAGACAAATGATACAAAGGAAGCACGGCAGGACCAGCAACTTTTGAAAGACCCAGATGACCGGCATCCGGAATGGTTTCAAGGTCGTGCCAGCTACGCTCTTACCAAAGAAGAGAAGGTCATTTTTTTGAATGCCTGAGCAGTATGAAGGTTCCGTCTGGCTTCTCGTCGAATATAAAGGGAATAATAAACATGGCGGAGAAAAAGTTCCAAAACCTGAAGTCTCACGACTGCCACGTGATTATGACGCAATTGCTTCCGATTGCTTTGAGGGGGCTCCTACCGGAAAATGTTCGAGTAGCCATTGTGAAGCTATGTGCATTCCTCAATGCAATCTCTCAGAAGGTAATCAATCCAGAAGATCTACCACGGTTACAGAACGATGTGGTCCAATGCCTTGTCAGTTTCGAGTTGGTGTTCCCACCATCCTTCTTCAATATTATGACGCACCTCCTGCTCCACCTAGTCGAAGAGATTTCCATTCTCGGTCCTGTATTTCTACACAATATGTTCCCCTTTGAGAGGTTCATGGGAGTATTAAAGAAATATGTTCGTAACCGTGCTAGGCCAGAAGGAAGCATCGTCAAGGGCTATGGAAATGAGGAGGTAATTGAGTTCTGTATTGACTATGTTCCTGACCTTAAGCCGATTGGTATTCCTCAATCGCGGCACGAGGGGAGACTAAGTGGAAAAGGCAAGATCGGAAGGAAATCCACGATATGTATGGACGGTCATTCTATGACTGAAGCACACCACACAGTTCTGCAAAATTCCAGCTTTGTGGCTCCGTACTTCGAGCAACACAAGAATATTTTACGCTCAGACAACCCGGGGAAGCCTGAATCCTGGATTAGAAAGGCCCACATGGAGACTTTCGGCAGTTGGTTGCGAAAACATTTATGACAATGATGTTGGAGATCAGCTGTACATGTTGGCCAAGAAACCATCTTCGACTATAACGATTTTCCAAGGGTACGAGATAAATGGAAATACATTTTACACCATCGCCCAAGATAAAAAGAGCACCAACCAAAACAGTGGTGTCCGCTTTGATGCAGCAACCGAGAATGGGCGAAAGGTCACATATTATGGTTACATAGAGGAGATATGGGAACTTGACTATGGACCCTCCTTTAAGGTCCCTTTGTTCCGGTGCAAATGGTTCAAGCTAACAGGAGGTGGGGTAAAGGTGGACGAGCAATACGGGATGACAATGGTGGATTTCAACAATCTTGGTTACCTTGATGAACCATTCGTCCTTGCCAAAGATGTCGCTCAGGTTTTTTATTTGAAGGACATGAGTAGCAAACCGAGGAAACGGAAAGATAAGAAAACGATCAGTACATCATGCGATGATCCAAAGCGCCACATTGTTCTTTCAGGGAAAAGAAACATCGTGGGAGTGGAGGACAAGACAGACATGTCAGAAGATTATAATATGTTTGGTGAAATTAAGCCCTTCAAAGTGAACACTGACCCAAGCATTAAGTTAAATGATGAGGATGCTCCATGGATACGGCACAATCGTAAGCAAGCAGGAACACAAGGGAAGAATTGATGTGTAATAATTTATTGTACCAAACTTTGTATTTGGTCGATGAATGATGTATCAAACCTTTTGTCAAACCTTCAAGGGATTTTAAAATGAATTAGTTTTATTTTTCTGATTTTTTTGATATATAATTGTATTTTTAAGATTTTAAAATGAATTAGTTTTATTTTTCTGATTTTAAAAGGAAAAAGGAAGAAGAAGAAAGAAGGAAAAAGGAAGAAAAAAACAGAAGAAAAACAGAAGAAAAAAGGAAAAACAGAAGAAAAAAGCAAACAGAAGAAAAAAATAAGAAAAAACAGAAGAAAAAAGGAAAAACAGAAGAAAAAAACAAACAGAAGAAAAAAATAAGAAAAAAACAGAAGAAAAAAACAAACAGAAGAAAAAAACAAAAGAAAAAAACAGAAGAAAAAAGGAAAAAGGAAAAAAGGAAGAAAAAAAAGAAGAAAAACAAGAAAAAGGAAGAAACAAACAGAAGAAAAAAGGAAGAAAAAACAGAAGAAAAACAAGAATTTAAAATGAATTAGTTTTATTTTCTGATTTTTTTGATATATAATTGTATTTTTAAGATTTTAAAATGAATTAGAAACAAAATAATATAAACTTTAATAAAATATATAAGTACAAACAAAATAAAAAATATGCCTCCTACTGGGCCAGCACGGCCTGAATACGACTAGAAACCCATCAATGGGCCAGGATTCAGGCCCGCAGAAGGCCAAGTAGGCCCACAAGCACATACTGACAGAATAGGCCCGTAAGCCTGCATTTGAGAGGAGCTCGAAGTGGTGAGCGCAGCCGCGCTTATAAACCACTGTCGAAGCCTCTCGGCTAGCGAGGTGGGACTAAACATCCCACCGCACCGCGCCAGTTCCAGCACAACGCCTTTAGTCCCGGTTGGGGAGGCGGACCGCGACTAAAGGGTACCCTTTAGTCGCGGTTGTTGTCCCCAACCGCGACTAAAGGGTCTTTCTGCGCGGGAACGAAAGCGGCGCCAAAACCCTTTAGTCCCGGTTGGGGAGGCGGACCGCGACTAAAGGTGACCTTTAGTCGCGGTTGGTGTGGCCAACCGCGACTAAAGGGTACCTTTAGTCGCGGTCCGCCTCCCCAACCGCGACTAAAGGTGCGTCTATAAATACTGCACTTAGCAGTTTCGCCACTTCCCATTCTCCTCTCTCTCGACGCCGAAGCCCTGCCTCGACGCCGATCGACGCCGACGCCGAAGCCCTGCCCCGACGCCGACGCCGAAGCCCTGCCCGACGCCGACGCTGAAGCCCTGCGCGCCGCCGCCCCCGTCCCCAGTGAGCGCCGCCGCCGCCCGTGCCCTGCCCTTGCCCGCCGCCCGCCGCCCGCCGCCCGACGCCCTGCCGCCCGCCGCCCGACGCCCTGCCGCCCGCCGCCCGCCGCCCGCTGGCCCTGCCTGCCGTCCTCTGCGCGCCGGCAGAAGAAGAAGAAGAAGGAAGAAGAAAAAGGAAGAAGAAGAAGAAGAAAGAAAAAGGAAGAAGGAAGAAGAAGAAAGAAGAAAAAAAGGAAAACAGAAGAAAAAACAAAAGAAGAAAGAAAAAAAGAAAGAAGAAAAAGGAAAAAAAAACAAACAGAAGAAAAAAACAAAAATAAAGGAAAACACAAGAAAAAGAAAAAGGAAAAAGAAAGAAAAAAGAAAACAAAAGAAAACACAAGAAAACAAACAGAAGAAAAAAAACAGAAGAAAAAAGGAAAAAGGAAAAAGGAAGAAAAAAACAGAAGAAAAACAAAGGAAGAAGAAAAAAGAAAGAAGAAAAAAAAAGGAAGAAGAAAAAAGAAAGAAGAAAAAAAGGAAGAAGAAAAAAGAAAGAAGAAAAACAAAGGAGTAAGAAAAAAGGAAGAAGAAAAACAAAGGAAGAAGAAAAAAGAAAGAAGAAAAAAAAGGAAGAAAGAAAAAAGAAAGAAGAAAAACAAAGGAGGAAGAAAAAAAAGGAAGAAGAAAAACAAAGGAAGAAGAAAAAAGAAAGAAGAAAAACAAAGGAAGAAGAAAAACAAAGGAAGAAGAAAAAAAGAAAGAAGAAAGAAAAAGGAAGAAGAAAAAAAGAAGAAAGAAAAAGGAAGAAGAAAAAAATGAAAACCAAAAGAAAGAAGAAAGAAAAAGGAAGAAGAAGAAAGAAAGAAGAAAGGAAGAAGAAGAAAGAAAGAAGAAAGAGGAAGAAGAAAGGAAGAAGAAGAAAAAAAGAATTTTTACTTAAAGAATCTTATTTTTTAATTCCTCCTCCTGTATGTCCCCTTAATCTTATTTTTTAATTCCTTTATACTTAAAGAATTTTTACTACATGCAGGAGTGAAATATGGCGGACGATAGAGCCGAGCCGCTTAGGGATCCGGAGGCTGAACGTTATCTAATGGGCATCATCAACAACGAGATTCCGTATGTGCCGGGCTCAGAATATGAGCAAGAAGAGGATGTAGTCTCTTCTTTTCTGAACCTTGAAGGTGGAACAGAGATTGTCGATGATCAAGAAGGTGAAGGAACGGACATTGTCGACGGAGGTCAACCGTCAACAAACGACGATCTCGAATTGCAAGTAGCAACCACCTCCGGCGAGGTATATATATACATTGAGCCTCTCGTGATACAAACTTACTGAAATGTGAATACATATGTATTAACGCGGGCGACTCTCTTTCTTTTTTTAGCCCTCCGGATCGAGTACGACAAAGCGTGGCAAATCCAAGGCGATGAAAACAGGAGAAACATATGCCATTGAGTTTGTCAGTGAAACCGGCAAGCCCCTACAGCACACCTCAAAGTTTATCAACCAATGCGGAGTCGTTGTTAGAGACAACGTCCCGATCAGCGTCCAGGAATGGAAGGAGCCAAAGAAGGCACGTATTGGTTTCAGTTTTGTCGACAAGAGAACGAAAAAGGATTGCTGGAGAAAGCTTATGGAACATTTCATTCTACCTCCGGAATACAACAAAGTCGATGAATTCGGTAACGAGGTTCCGGGTGGACGTCAGAGGAGGAGGCTAGTTAAAGAGTTCGCTCTTCAAAAGATGGGCGAAGCATTCCGGAACTTCAAGAAAAATTTAACCCGTGACTATGTCAACAAGGGCAAGACTCCGGATTTCAATGGACAACATGAGAAACTGAAAGATGATTGGCCAGAATTTGTGAGGAAAAAGCAATCGGAGCATTTCAAGGAAATATCAAAAAAAAATAAGGATAATGCGAGTAAGAAAAAGTTCCATCATGTTATGGGGCCAGGAGGATACCGCCTTTCGGAGCCTAGGTGGCAGAAGATGGAGGAGGACCTGAGGGTGCGAGGAATCCCTCTAGGTACAGAGGGATGGGACCCAAGGGCCAAAAGCTGGTGGTACGGGCATGGGGGATCGCTAGACCCGGAGACAGGGGTGTGTGTTCACCGGCAGAGACAGTTTGCTCCCACCCAAGCCCTTATTGACGCAATGACCCAAGCTCAAGAGGGCTTGATCAAGTTCAACAGAGAGAAAGACGCACTGACAATAGCCCTCGGGAATGATGAACACGGAGGACGTGTACGAGGCAAAGGCAAAGTTCCGTGGAAAGTAGGGTTTTCCCAGGACAATGACCCGTACTGTTACAGAAGCCGTAAGAGAAAGACGGACCGGGATGCAGATCTTATGACGAAGTTTGCATCGGAACTCCATGAGTTGAAGCAGACCGTGCATGAACTAGTAAAAGAAAAATCGGCTGCAGGGCCGCATGAAGATCATGAAGCGGATCGCGGAAGCCAGCAGCGGAGAAGCAGCGTGGCTTCCACGGATGCCCCGCCTGGTGCTAGTGCACCGATGATCGAGATTCGTGCACCGGAGCCTCACTACCCCGTGGATGATGTAAAGGAGATGAAAGAATGTGATCTGCATTATCCCGTGGGGAACGTTTCCACGAAGGTAGCTAGCGGCAGTGCTTTACCCTGTACACCTGGAGCACTCCACCACAACAACCCCATTGCATATGGCTATGCTCGTGTCACGGTGGAAGACATAGTCCAAGGGTTTGAGGACCTGGAGATTGACAAACCTACACCCGAAGGGGAGAGCAGACTTGGAGATGTCAAGCGCCAGTTCATTCTATGGAAAAAGAAGTACATAGTGTTTCCAGGCGAGGCGCCAAGGCTAGCAAGTCCACCCCCCTCCGATGGTGGTGGTGGTGGTGGTGGCGGTGGTGGCGGTGGTGGTGGTCGTGGTGGTACACCTACACCTCCTTCACGCCATTCGACGCCGTCCCCCGATCCACAACCTCCGGCGGGTACGACGCCCCCCAATCCTCCTCCGGCGGGTACGACGCCCCCCAATCCACCTCCGGCGAAGAAGCAGAAGCAGGCGGACAGCAAGGAAACCCGCTCCTGGACTATTAACCCGGACCCTTATGTACCTAAGACCACAAGGGTACCGGAGCCATCACTGAAGCCTCTCCTCCCAAGGCCTGGGGAACTTAGTGAAGCTGAAACCAAATTGGCCGCGTCTGCTGATTATGAGAAATGGAAGGCGGATATGAAGGCGAAAAAAGAGCCTGAGCCCAAGCAAGTATTCACTGAGAAGCAAAAGAAGTGGGCTAAGGATTTTTTGACGACACCGTCCCAAGCCGAGCTGAATATGCCTGACGACTATGGACATGAACTTCGTAGGCAAGCAAAAATATTGAAGGAGGAGAAAGAAAAAAGTAAAAAAAGCGGGAAACAAGTTGACCAGCTCGGGATGCAGAAGAAACAATCGATCCCCCCGCTCATAGTGAAAGCCGGTCCGGAAGAGGACCCCGAGATCATAGCAGCTGCGGCAGCACTTGGATTGACTGTACCGGGTGCCATGGAACAAGCGTCCGAGATGGGTTTGACTCTTCGTGCCTTGTTAGGCCTTGAGGATGCGCCAGTATGTGAGATAGCATTACAATATGTGCGGAATGGGCCTCTCGTCGAGCCTGCGCGGGAAAAGAGTCTACCACCACAAATGCGAAATCTGCTACGTTGGTACAAGCAATTCATAACATGGGCCGACAAAGAATATGTTTATGCGGATGTTACAGATGAGCATCACACCAAACGGTACTCTGTAGAAATTCATATGAGTGAATTGTTCCAGCTGTTCAATCTGCGTGACCTCGACAAATCTATGCTGAGTTGCTACGTTCTGTAAGTGATTTATTTCTACCTCATCTCGTTCTTCATTGCCTGCACTATATATATATATATTGTCCTAACTATATTGTTGCGTACGCTATTATGCAGATTGAAGATTTGGGAATGCAAAATAAGAAACATCCATGATGTTGGGTTCATTGACCCACATATCGTTAATAGACATGTGTTACAACATCACCCCGAAGACGTGGAGAAAGACCTGTACAAGTTTCTTAGAAAGCATCAACTCAAAAGTCATATTCTATTTCCTTACCATTTTGGGTGAGTGTTTCTCTCTTGTGCCCATTCTCTTTTGTTTACTCCATGCATGGTATGTCTAATCGATGAGTTATGCATGACTGTGCATGTAACGTGTCCGCAGGTTCCACTGGATTCTGCTAAATATTGAACTTCACACCTCCAGAGTTCTAATCATGGACTCTATGGATTCGGATCCAAAGCGTTGGGCCGACATGAGAAAAATGCTGCAAAAGTAATTGTTTTCAATCATTTGAGCTCTATATCGATCGGTCTCTTTCGTTCATTTCCTAATATCAAGTAACTAATAACTTCCTTATTCATTTAATTTTCTTTGCCCTGTAGGGTTTGGAGACGGTTCTCAGAAGAAATTGTCGGTGAATTCAAACATGAGCTAGATTTCAGAAGGTTAGTTAATGTGGATAAGCAGCCACCGGGGACCAATCTATGTGGATACTATGTTTGTGAGAACATCCGGAGACACACCACGGAGCGGAAGGCATCGGATAGCGTGCGGACCGCGACGGATAACTTGCGGAGGAGGCTTAGTCCAGAAGCTCGCTTCCGACCAATTCAAGAAGAATTAGCAGGATTTTTCATGAGGGAAGTCATCAATCCTAAAGGAGAACATTATACCGAAGACGAAGAAATTTATATGCATACCCGAGATTGAAACTTGTACGAAGTTGTATATGGTCATCCATCCTAATTGTGTATGGAAACTTGTTCGAAGTTGTATATGGTCACCCGAGATTGAATATATATTATATATTCCTCTTGAATTCTTCTTGTTTGAAATTTCATATGCATGTATATAGTAGCGTAAAATATGTGTACTGAAACTTTATCAAAATTAAAATAAAACACAAAATATAATATAAAAGAAATAAACACTCCAAACTAAAAAGAAACCAGGTTTAGGGGGGCTAAAACCCTAAACCTGCGGAGGAGCCCTTTAGTCCCGGTTGGCCACGAGAACCGGGACTAAAGGTCCTCCGCCCCGACGGACCACGGGCGCCCACGTGGACGGGCCTTTACTCCCGGTCAGACACAAGAACCGGGACTAAAGCCTTTAGTCGCGGTCCGTAAGAGGCGCGACTAAAGGGGGGGGGTCTTTAGTCGCGCATATTTAGTCCCGGTTGCACAGCCGGGACTAAAGGCTGTTGCGAACCGGAACTAAATGGCTTTTTTCTACCAGTGATGACCTTGAAGGATTTCATCAACACGCCTCTTGCCATACAGGACTAAGCTATGTCGCTGACTTTTGTCAATTCTACTAAGGATCTGGTACAACGTTGGCCAAATAAAGAAGATCATGTCATCTTCATCCTCTTCCCTCCTCTTCCTAATTCTCTCAAGGATCCGTGAATTCATTTGGATTCTAAGCAATTAAGAAACAATAAGAATGAAATGGCTAACACGTACGGTACTAACAAAGCAATAATGAACATGTGCTAAAAGTTCTTGCATACAAGGCGTCACAGTAAAGACAAAGCAATAATGGTAAAGGAGTTGTACCTGAAGGCTTCGAGGCTTCTTGCGGAAAATGGCAGGCGACCGAATTGGTTAGGAAAAGCAAGAACATGAAGACTGCAACAAGAGAAAAATAAATGTATCACAGCAAGAAACATGATATAGCATTTAAGTATAGCATTTAGAATCCGTCAAAAAAAAGTATAGCATTTAGAAAACTATCATAGTCCTAAAGCTGACATCACACAGATATAGAGCCATATCTCTCAGAGAATACATGATAAGATGGCATTATCACTTTTAGGATGAAAATATTTTTGTTCTTAACGGTTAACGCCATTCTCCGTACTGCCATGACAACAATTCAGACAAGCTCTTGTGTGCATGTATTTTACTCATCTTAGCAAATCACACTAGTAACAGTTAACTTCGACATGTTTTCTCATTAGGTCGTCAAACTGCAAGAAGACATGCCTTGCTGACCTTTCTTTTCCCTATTCCTCCTCCTAATCTCTCCTTATATCTCTCCCTAATCTTTCCCTAATAATAAAGCATGGATTGACTTTGTCGGGTTCACCGTCACAATACGCTTTTCTTTTCGTGAATTTACGCTTTCAGTTTGAATTCAAAATATATACGCGAGGTGATACTAAAGTGTTGATTCACCGTTGTTCTCTTTTTTTTACGGGCGCTTCTTTCAAAAACGGCCACACAGCAAAAGTTGATATTTTGAGGATTCGAACGCAGCTTGCCAGAAAAGTGCATAGAGCAACCGACCAACTAAGCTAGCCCATCGTATATCAACTAAGAACAAGGATTACCTTCTTAGTCTATCATGCCAGGAGGATTTTCGGGCTGCCAGGCCACATTATTCCGGCCCACCCTGCCGAAGGAAGGCCACACAACCGAACGGGACTAAGCTGGCCCACAGCCTGTTGCAAAAAAGTATTCGATGGTGGGCTGAATCGAATTCTGAACCACGGTGTGTTATATTTAGACAGTTGATCCACCTTTTAAACAGTCCCATACCGTTCCCTTAAACTCAATCTTTGTAATTTATATACATCTATGAGTTTTCTCGGTACCAAGGAGCTATCTCAGGAACCATTAAAGAAGGAAATAAGTCCTTCCATAACAAGGAAGGAAAGAGAGAAAAATAAAGAAGGAAAGATGAGGGATTTCATGTCTCTTGACAGAATAATAAGGAATAAAAGAGACAAAAATAAAGAAGGAAAGATGGCGGGGGATTTCATGTGGAAAGAGGAGGGAGATTTCATGTCGTATGGCAGAATAAGGAAGGAAAGAGGGCGGGGATTTCATCTCTAGACAGAGAAAAAAATGGAAAGTGGAAGTTGTCCCCCATAATAAGGTAAGGAAGGAAAATACAGAAAACTAAAAAAGGTAAGAGAGGGTCTCCAAATGGGATATAATGGCACTAACGTCTCCGTGCATGGGAATACCAATAGTAGCAACGGGATCAGGCAAGTTGAACTACTTTTTATATCCAAATTGTTGACGTCAAATTATAGTCAAAAGCAAATTATGTTGGAATTGTTTAACACGCGCACAAAAAAATACTATGTCTAAATTACAATAAACAGGACTCATTCATGTACAATATTTTTCTGAGAACAAAACAAATCTTTGCTCTTATTTTTCTGCTCGACACGCAAGCCCCCGTCACAAACTATTCCAATGCTCCTAATAAAAATAATTTTGGTCACGAAAGCACAAGCAGTCGGACTCCCTATTGTGTGCGACACAAACTCCGCACTTTACTTTGTTATATATATTAACCACTGATGGAGGATCTTTGTACAATGCTTCTAATATCATTGCCCCGCAAAAAATGCTTCTAATATCATTGCCCCGCAAAAAATGCTTCTAATATCATTGGACACAAATAGTGCTATGCTACCCAGTCCTAAACCTAGCCAACACTGGTTCATGGAAATCTTTGTTGCCTCCGTAGTGAAGCTAGAATGTTGTACTAAAACTTTACTATTTTTATTATAGTGCGATATTTTGGGGGGATCACTAAGCAACGTCAACAAATACGTGAAGAGATACTCGCGACCATGTAGATATTTCTGTGATTTAAATTGCACACACCTACAGTACACTTACGAATTCCTTTCATGGTTATGTTTTTGCACAACACATTTTTTCAGTCGTGGGAGGGGAGGAGGAGGAGGAGGAGGAAGAGTCTTGAGCTATTGGGTTCAGGAAGTATGTTTTTTCTTCTTCCGTTGCAACGCACGGGCATTTCTGCTAGTCTTTCCCTAATAATAAAGCACGGATTGACTTTGTCAGGTTCACCGTCACAATACGCTTTCTTCTCGTGTCAGAATACGCTTTTACAATTTATATGGACAGAATCCTAATATAAACGAGGTGGTACTAATATAAATATAAATATAAACACGATTCAACGAGCCCTGTCTCACGCACGATAACTCCAGACGCCCTCCGCCGCCACGCCCCCATCCCTCCAACTCCGCTGCGCACGGGAGCAGGGGGAACCTGCGACGGCGGTGGCATGATCTCCGGCAAGCGGCGGGTTCGAGCGGTGGGGCCGGGATCTGGTGGCGGCGGCGAGCTCCTGTAGATCGGCGGCCTATCCTCTCCTCTGCGTACGCACAAGGCACAATAGCACGGGGTCCTCTCCCTACACGGCACGGCGCCGCCGCCACGCGCGGCCAGTCTTCCTCTCCAGCTACCCTCGAGCAGCGCCGTCGTTGCCCTGTTCTTCTTCGCCTCCTCACCCGCCCCAACTCCTCACCCCCAGCCCTCTCCACCTCGAGGCGGACGTCTCTGATTTGGATAGGAGTCGATGGCGTGTTCACGATGGAATACTGCTCCAACACGTAGCTATGGTGAAGGAAATATGCCCTAGAGGCAATAATAAAGTATTATTTATTTCCTTGTATCATGATAAATGTTTATTATTCATGCTAGAATTGTATTAACCGGAAACATAATACATGTGTGAATATATAGACAAACAGAGTGTCACTAGTATGCCTCTACTTGACTAGCTCATTAATCAAAGATGCTTATGTTTCCTAGCCATAGACATAAGTTGTCATTTGATTAACAAGATCACCTCATTAGGAGAATGACGTGATTGACTTGACCCATTCCGTTAGCTTAGCACTCGATCGTTTAGTATGTTGCTATTGCTTTCTTCATGACTTATACATGTTTCTATGACTATGAGATTATGCAACTCCCGTTTACCGGAGGAACACTTTGTGTGCTACCAAATGTCACAACATAAATGGGTGATTATAAAGGTGCTCTACAGGTGTCTCCAAAGGTACTTGTTGGGTTGGCGTATTTCGAGATTAAGATTTGTCACTCCAATTGTCGGAGAGGTATCTCTGGGCCCACTCGGTAATGCACATCACTATAAGCCTTGCAAGCATTGTGACTAATGAGTTAGTTGGGGGATGATGTCTTACGGAACGAGTAAAGAGACTTGCCGATAACGAGATTGAACTAGGTATCGAGATACCGACGATCAAATCTCGGGCAAGTAACATACCGGTGACAAAGGGAACAACGTATGTTGTTATGCGGTCTGACCGATAAAGATCTTCGTAGAATATGTGGGAGCCAATATGGGCATCCAGGTCCCGCTATTGGTTATTGACCGGAGACGTGTCTCGGTCATGTCTACATAGTTCTCGAACCCGTAGGGTCCGCACGCTTAACGTTACGATGACAGTTTTATTGATTTTTGATGTACCGAAGGAGTTCGGAGTCCCGGATGAGATCGGGGATATGACGAGGAGTCTCGAAATGGTCGAGACGTAAAAATCGATATATTGGACGACTATATTCGGACTTCGGAAAGGTTCCGAGTGATTCGGGTATTTTTCGGAGTACCGGAGAGTTACGGGAATTCGTATTGGGCCTTAATGGGCCATACGGGAAAGGAGAGAAAGGCCTCAAAAGGTGGCCGCACCCCTCCCCATGGTCTGGTCCGAATTGGACTAGGGAAGGGGGGCGCACCCTTCCTTCTTTCTCCTTCCCCCTTCCCTTCTCCTACTCCCACAAGGAAAGGAGGAGTCCTACTCCCGGTGGGAGTAGGACTCCCCCTATGGCGCGCCTCTCCCCTTGGCCGGCTGCCTCCCCCTTGCTCCTTTATATACGGGGGCAGGGGGCACCCCAAAGACACAACAATTGATCCTTGAGATCTCTTAGCCGTGTGCGGTGCCCCCCTCCACCATATTACACCTCGAGAATACTGTTGCGGAGCTTAGGCGAAGCCCTGCGTCGGTGGAACATCATCATCATCACCACGCCGTCGTGCTGACGAAACTCTCCCTCAACACTCGGCTGGATCGGAGTTCGAGGGACGTCATCGAGCTGAACGTGTGTAGAACTCGGAGGTGCCGTGCGTTCGGTACTTGATCGATCGGATCGTGAAGACGTACGACTACATCAACCGCGTTGTAATAACGCTTCCGATGTCGGTCTACGAGGGTACGTGGACAACACTCTCCCCTCTCGTTGCTATGCATCACCATGATCTTGCGTGTGCGTAGGAAATTTTTTGAAATTACTACGTTCCCCAACATATGGGTCCAACCCAAATATCAGATCAATCTCCCTGCCATAAGAAGAAACCCTAGAGTGGAAGCACAAGTAAATCGCATTGCAAGTTTGCAAGACGAGATTGTTGTGCGGGAACTGTCCAATCTCGCCTCCACCTACTTCGCCGAAAGACCATCTGCAATCCAACGTTGCTCTACACATCGCCGGAACTCCGAGTGCCGGTTCTCCATGAGGTATTGCATACTGAAGACACAAGGCTGAAGACACAAGGAGAATTGGAATCATGCTATTTGTTTTTCTAGAAACCTACAGTTAATGAAGCAAACATAAACTGAACCTTAGTGTGCTACTTCCTGATCTTCAGCTAATTTTTCATTGATTGATTCATTGTTGTGTTTAGTTAGTCTATCCACAAGCTAGAGGGACTAGGTTAATTAAGAACAATGTCTAAGGTAATGATTCACTATGTACAGGTTGCCACCATGTCATATTTGGTTGGCTTAGAGTGACAAGTATTTCAAGGGTAATCAAGTTGATAAGCACCAGCTTAAATTCAACCAAAAATTTTATGGCGTGATCTCAAATCTGTGAGCACACGAACCACGGAACCTCACCCAGCCATTCTGGATTTTTTAATTGAGAGGCAACTAATTTCTCATTGTTTGATTCATCATGCTTACTCGCTCTGTCCTAGAGAGACTAACATTGTTCTCCGATCTGGTTGATTCACTTCAGTTAAATTTTCCAGTAGCTTCAGCTCTGTACATTGGCATGATAAGGTGTTTGCCGTTTAGACGAATTAACTGTTGGATACTCCATGAAAGAGGTAGGCCCATCGCATGATTAGGAAGAATAAGGTGTATGCTATACTTGAACAGATTCCGTTAAGGAGACCATTTAGCATGGTCTGCTGGTTATAGCCTTCTGTCTTGAACTGTAGGCAGAAGTGAATTTGCTGCTTTGTGCACTCAGGAAGCTGATTTCGTGTCGTGAACTCTACAGTTGAATATATTTAGTCCCTCTACACAAGCAGGCACAAACGTCCTTTTGATTTGTTTATTTTTGAATTAGGCCGCATAAGTAGGCAGCAGTTACAATCAATGGTGATGCAGATTGAAGTACAGGCAAGATTGCACCTTTAGTAACATTAGTATCAACTATCAAGTATGTTTAATCTCATTTATCCGTAAGCTTAATATGTTGTATACTTGTATGGTGATGCAGAGTTGAAGTACACTGCAATCTGCACTGGGATGTCCGTGAGCTTAATCTCATTTATCCGTAAGCTTAATATCTTACAAATATTGCATATTTTATTTCAAATAAATGTTGGATTTTTTTTCACAAAATTTGCCGCACACACGGCCTAACACGGCAAGATTGCACCTTTAGTAATCAGTGCCATATAAGTATCAAGTGCAGTTTCTTTCAAAAAGAAGTATCAAGTGTAGTTAATCTCACTTCGATGCTTAATATATTGTAATGGTGATGCAGATTGAAGGAGGTCGTCCTTGTGATCACTGGAAACATGTTTGTGATTGAGGCACACAGCAAAATGGCTCACACTCACCACCATTACTCGAAGGACCATCTCCATATACGAGTTGCTTTACCTGAAAGCAGATTTCTGAAGATATATATTTTTTCGTATTTGTTTTATATTTTTGGACAACTGGTTGTTTATATTGGTGGAGATCCAGTGCTTTACAGAGCCCGCATATAAAGGTAATGTGTATTGCTATTTTTCTTACTTAGTAGCATTAGAATCTCCCCATCTCTTTATACGGAGGTGATGGCGAAGGAGGAAGAGTTGTGTCAGGCCCAGCTCAAGCTAGATGAAGAAGAGGAGGCCAGAAAGAGAGAATCAGCAAGGCAGAAGCCTTTTGATCTCAAGGCATGATTCTGCGGGTTGGTGAGCTACTAACAAAGACACACCTCTATTCTGAATTTCTACTTGAAAAAGATGGACCATCAGCTACAGAATATGTTCGCTGTTGACATTGGTGGTGGTGTCTTTTGGTTCAACATGAAGTTGTTTAAGTGAAAAATGCAGTGGAACATGTGGAACAAAGGACGTGGTATGGAAAGGAAAGCAAAGCAAAGCCTAAACAGTACAATGATGCAGGTTCAGATTTCATATGTTATCTTCCCTGCCTCAGGAATATGAAATGGTTGTCTTCTAGATTATGAACGTGTCTTTATTTGTCATGTATTGTCGACGCACTGTGTAGTCTGTACTAATTCTACTGAGACTGCTTGATCTCTTATCATTCACACTTCAGAATTTTCTAATTATCTTATTATTAGTAGTATCATCCTTCCAACGTACTGATTCACAAATCTTAGCTAATTAGGAAGGAACTACATGTTTATCCATTCTTTTTCAGATATGGTGCTCTTGTAGGCAAAGTAGATGCATAATTCTTTTGGAAGGAAGGGCAGGCACACTAGATAATGATGTATTATGTTTCTGGCCCAGAACAGGCAGCCCCCATCATCCACAACCTTGATTCCACAATATACCCCGCTGATATGATCTAGAGGAGCGAGGAGCTGGGCAAGGAGTCACTGCCGGTTCACATGACCAAGAAGGGGTATGCGATTTTGGGAAGAGATGCAGGAAGACTGGAAGAAGATTGACTTCAGTCGCTTCGGCATCGCCGGCAGCGCCGACGGGATCCTGCTTTATTCCGAAGAACTGATTTTATATGATTCTGAACCTAGCCGTCCAACATCATATATGTCCAGCTATACAAGCTTGTATGCAGCCAAGTTAGTTGCTTTATTATGGACTCAACGAGGAAGAGCACTACCACTTTTTCAGAATTTGATTTTGTGAACCTTCATGTTGCACTATCACATATTGCACATGAGTTGATTCAGGTTTCCAGAGTTCAGACCACAACAATCAATCGGTCTGAAGGTGCTCCTGTTTTATATCAGATCGTGAGGAATGGGGACCTTTTCGGATATTTGACTACTATATTTGCATGCCGGAGTTCGCCGCCGTCTGCCGTGCTGTGATTTTTGGGTATGATGCTAGATTACGTGGTTGCATAGTTCCTTCTTTTTCTTCTTCAAATTCAATATTCTTGGGTCATGGTGTGCTCATGCTGATTTGCAGCCCGGATGATAGTCCGTGGGAGGGAGGTTAGTTGATCTAGCTGTATTTAGTAGCTATTTCAATAATGTTTAGAATCTTTGCTAAACACCTTTGGTGTTGATTGCTCTTGAACTGAAGAAATTTACAATGTAGAATTGGCATAATTCACTCCCTGGATGAAAAAAGAAGTTGCATGTCCTTTAGTCAGCAAATCAAGTTGAGCGATGCAGCATGTTGGGGAAAAGTCGCAGGTATGTCCTGCACTGCACGCATGTGAGGCGAATGATTTTTCTTGATGCCATTGTCGTCCAGTACATGGTGTTTATCAGTACTACTCCCTCCGTAAACTAATATAAGAGCATTTAGAATACTAAAATAGTTATCTAAACGCTCTTATATTAGTTTACAGAGGGAGTACTATTTTGTTCTTGTCTTAATTGAGTCTCATGCAAACTGATAAGCGGATGGTAAACACCTCTCTCTATATTGAAATATGTGTTGATTGATTTATACATGGTTTTTGATTTTATCATATGAATAGCTTTAAGAATTTGGCAACAAGTCCAGTGGAATCTCATTTCTTTAAGGACACCAGCGTCTAAATGCACAGTTGGTTTATTGAGTTTGTAGAGCCTATTTCTTTCAGGCGCTGCTTGAATTAGCCGGGAAAAAGTGTAGTTGGTATGTTATTTCGAATGCAACTTCAAGTAGTAGTACACAATGAATAACTTCACCAACCAAGTAACCCTGAGATAGTTTAAAACATTTGAAGCGGTCTTTCTTCTCATGGTAGGACATTGAAAGTCTATTATATTGTTTCAGGAACTATTTCAAGGAAAAGATATATACTTTGATGTCCAAAAGGCTTTATCAGCGAACATTAGCGTGACTACTTTAATGGGAGAATATCCATGGTTTTGCTAATATTGATGACTTCTTTTCGGAAAATACATGTACTCTTCATATAGGCAATTTTAAAATATTACACATCATATATCAATCTAATGTAAGATATCGAAATGTATAACAACTAGATTATGCTAAAAGTGTGACCACCATAACTGGCGGGGCAAAGAAAAGTGACAACATATAAGCATTTGTTTCTCCCGTTGCAACGCATGGGCCCTTTTGCTAGTAATAATAATAAAGTACGGATTGACTTCGTGGGTTCACTGTCGCGCCCTTTTTGCGAGAAACTCTTATGTTTTTGTTTATTAAACCCGCGGTACGTTTTTAAGTGGATGTCTGAGAAAAAACGTTTCACTTTTTACAAAAAACCCCTGCGTTTTATCAACACGCGGTCACGTCCTAAATATCGCCCGTACGTTCAGCCATCGCGCACGCTCGCAAACTCGGTCTGGTCATGCACTGATTACATTTAATTTTTTGTCCCACCTCGATCCCTTAAAACTGATTCTCATTGATTTATATATACAATTGCAGATTATCCATAATATTAACCAGCCTCCTAAAAAATCAACACACAGAAAACAGACTCTAAATACATGGCAGAGATCCTCGGCGAGGCAATGAATTAAGAGGGACTGAGGATCAGACGCGAAGGCGTGGTAACCCGACATGAGAATCGGCGAGGCTATGAATTAAGAGGTACTGAGAATCAGAGAACCGTAAGCTCGCACTTGTATTAAGGGGGCTAGGTCTGCTTCCGGCCGCGTACGCAACGTGCAGGTGTGCAATGGGCGATGGGCCCAGACCCCTGCGCGCATAGGATTTAGAACGGCGTGCTGACCTCTCTGTTGAGCCTAGGTGGGGCTGCGACGTGTTGATCTTCTGAGGCTGGACATGACCCAGGAAAGTGTGTCCGGCCAAATGGGATCGAGCGTGTTGGATAATGTGGTGCACCCCTGCAGGGAAGTTTATCTATTCGAATAGCCGCGTCCCTCGGTAAAAGGACGACCCGGAGTTGTACCTTGACCTTATGACAACTAGAACTGGATACTTAATAAAACACACCCTTCCAAGTGCCAGATACAACCCGGTGATCGCTCTCTAACAGGGCGACGAGGAGGGGATCGCCGGGTAGGATTATGCTATATGATGCTACTTGGTGAACTTACCATCTACTCTCTCCTACATGCTGCAAGATGGAGATGGCCTGAAGCGTAGTCTTCGACAGGATTAGCTATCCCCCCTCTTATTCCGGCATTCTGTAGTTCAGTCCACCGATATGGCCCTTTACACATATACCCATGCATATGTAGTGTAGCTCCTTGCTTGCGAGTACTTTGGATGAGTACTCACGGTTGCTTTTCTCCCTCTTTTCCCCCTTTCCCTTCTACCTGGTTGTCGCAACCAGATGCCGGAGCCCAGGAGCCAGACGCCACCGTCGACGACGACTCCTACTACATCGGAGGTGCCTACTACTACATGCAGCCCGCGGACGATGACCAGGAGTAGTTAGGAGGATCCCAGGCAGGAGGCCTGCGCCTCTTTCGATCTGTATCCCAGTTTGTGCTAGCCTTCTTAAGGCAAACTTCTTTAACTTATGTCTGTACTCAGATATTGTTGCTTCCGCTGACTCGTCTATGATCGAGCACTTGTATTCGAGCCCTCGAGGCCCCTGGCTTGTATTATGATGCTTGTATGACTTATTTTATTTTTAGAGTTGTGTTGTGATAACTTCCCGTGAGTCCCTGATCTTGATCGTACATGTTTGCGTGTATGATTAGTGTACGGTCAAATCGGGGGCGTCACAACTGAACAATTCCTCCAGTATCGACTAATCTTCGACAGACGTAATGCTGTCCATATTACTCTTCCTGCTCCTCTCCTCTTTGATTACCAGGCAAAAGGAAGATATGTTGTCACCAGGGAGGAAGCAGCTGAACACGAGGGGAGAGCCGAGGCTGCTCGCCAACATGCCGCAACCCAGGAGGCATTTGCTGCCGCATCCCAGTACGACCCCAGTTACAACTATGGATATCAGCCAGGCTATCCTTGGCATTAGACCAACTTAGGCCAAAAGCCTAAGCTTGGGGGAGTACGTATTTCTCACCAACTTTACATTCATGTTCACACACTATTTTAGTCGTCGGTGCTCATATTCTTTCATTGTATTATCCATGCTAGTTTAAATTTTCTTTTTCTAGTTTTCTTCTTGTGAGTTTGATAAACCTTAAGAAAAACCAAAAAAATTAGTTAGTTTAATTTCCATGCTTGTAGTAGAAATTAAAATGAAAACCCAAAAAGATTTTTCGTTCTTCTTCTTACTTGTTGGGAGCTTTCCCGTGTAAATAGTTTTATTCTCTTTTCTTTCCTTTGGGGGTCGAGAGTGGAAGACCATATTGAAAATGTTTAGTGGCTCTCATATGCATGATTGTTTATTTAACTTAGAGCCCATATTACCTTGTCTTCTCTCTTGAGTTGAATGCTTGCAGATTCCAGCTTAGTCCAATGCACGTGCACTGTTATTATTATACACATCGTTCGGTCGTGCAAGTGAAAGGCAATAATGACGATATATGATGGACTGATTGGGATGAGAGAAGCTGGTATGAACTCGACCTCTCTTGTTTTTGTAAATATGATGAGTTCATCGTTCCTGGTTCAGCTTATTATGATGTAAACATATTTGCAATGACATTTAGAGATTATAGTCGCTTGTGCCATGCTTGATTAGCTATGAGTTATAATGGTTTACCTTGCGTGCCAACATGCTATTAGAATAATTGTGATGTGGTATGATGGGATGATATCTTCCTTTGAATGAATCGAGTGACTTGACTTGGCACATGTTCACGCATGTAGTTGAAACAAATCAACATAGCCTTCATGATATTCATGTTCATGGTAGATTATATCCTACTCATGCTTGCACTCGGTGTAAATTAATTTTAATGCATGTTCATGACTGTTGTCGCTCTCTCAGTTGGTCGCTTCCCAGTCTTTTGCTAGCCTTCACTTGTACTAAGCGGGAATATTGCTTGTGCATCCAACTCCTCAAACCTCAAAGTTGTTCCATATGAGTCCACTATACCTTCCTATATGCGGTATTTACTTGCCGTTCCAAGTAAATTTGTATGTGCCAAACTCCAAACCTTCAAATGAAATTCTGTTTTGTATGCTCGAACAGCTCATGTTTCAACTAGGGCTGCCTATATCTTCCATGCTAGGTGGGTTATTCTCAAGAGGAGTGGACTCCGCTCCTCATTCACGAGAAAGGGCTGGTAACCGGGATGTCCAGTCCCATGATCCAAAAAGATCAAAGCAAATCAATATAATCAAACAAAACTCCCCCAGGGCTGTTGTTAGTTGGAGGCACTCGTTGTTTCGAGCAAGCCATGGATTGATGCTTGTTGGTGGTTGGGGGAGTATAAACCTTTACCATTCTGTTTGGGAACTGCCTATAATGCATGTAGTATGGAAGATACAGCCATCTCATAGTTGTTGCGTTGGCAGTGAAAGTATGCCGCTCAAAATGTTATTCAATCTCTATTTTAAAAATCGAGCTCTGGCACCTCTACAAATCCCTGCTTCCCTCTGCGAAGGGCCTATCTATTTACTTTTATGTTGAGTCATCACCTTCTTATTAAAAGCACCCGCTGGAGAGCACACTATCATTTGCATTCATTATTATTGGTTTATATTGGGTATGACTTGACTGGATATCTTTTATCATGAATTACAATGTTTAGTCAGTCCTTGATCTTTAAAGGTGCTCTGCATTTATGTTTTGTGGTCTCAGAAAGGGCTAGCGAGATACCATTTTGTTATATCATGTCATGATTGTTTTGAGAAAGTGTTGTCATCCGAGTTTTATTATTATGGCTCGCTAGCTGATTATGCTATTGATATGAGTAATTGTAAGACCTAGGTGTTATTATGAGTATGGTTAATTCATAATGTGCTAAAACTTGAATACTGGCTTTGCATGTTTATAACAACAAGAGCAAACAGAGTTTGTAAAAGTTTTTCTTTATCACTTTCAGTTTATCAACTAAATTGCTTGAGGACAAGCAAATGTTTAAGCTTGGGGGAGTTGATACGTCTCCAACGTATCTACTTTTCTAAACACTTTTGCCCTTATTTTGGACTCTAACTTGCATGATTTGAATGAAACTAACCCGGACTGACGCTGTTTTCAGCAGAACTACCATGATGTTGTTTTATGTGTAGAAAACAAAAGTTCTCGGAATGACCTGAAAATCCACGGAGGCACTTTTTGGAAAATATAAAAAATACTGGCGAAAAAATCAAGACCAGGGGGCCCACACCCTGTCCACGAGGGTGGGGGCGCGCCCACCCCCTGGGCGCACCCCCCTGTCTCGTGGGCCCCCTGACGCTCCACCGACCTCAACTCCAACGCTATATATTCCGTTTCGCGGAGAAAAAAAATCAGAGAGGAAGTTTCATCGCGTTTTACGATACGGAGCCGCCGCCAAGCCCTAATCTCTCTCGGGAGGGCTGATCTGGAGTCCGTTCGGGGCTCCGGAGAGGGGGATTCGTCGCCGTCGTCATCATCAACCATCCTCCATCACCAATTTCATGATGCTCACCGCCGTGCGTGAGTAATTACATCGTAGGCTTGCTGGACGGTGATGGGTTGGATGAGATTTACCATGTAATCAAGTTAGTTTTGTTAGGGTTTGATCCCTAGTATCCACTCTGTTCTGAGATTGATGTTGCTATGACTTTGCTATGCTTAATGCTTGTCACTAGGGCCCGAGTGCCATGATTTCAGATCTGAACCTGTTGTGTTTTCATGAATATATGTGTGTTCTTGATCCTATCTTGCAAGTCTATAGTCACCTATATGTGTTATGATCCGACAACCCCGAAGTGACAATAATCGGGATACTTCTCGGTGATGACCGTAGTTTGAGGAGTTCATGTATTCACTAAGTGCTAAAGATTTGTTCCGGTTCTCTATTAAAAGGAGGCCTTAATATCCTTTAGTTTCCACTAGGACCCCGCTGCCACGGGAGGGTAGGACAAAAGATGTCATGCAAGTTCTTTTCCATAAGCACGTATGACTATATTCGGAATACATGCCTACATTACATTGATGAACTGGAGCTAGTTTTGTGTCACCCTATGTTATAGCTATTGCATGAGGAATCAGATCCGACATAATTATCCATCACTGATCCAATGCCTACGAGCTTTTCACATATTGTTCTTCGCTTATTTACTTTTCCATTGCTATTGTTACAATCACTACAAAACCCCAAAATATTACTTTTGCTACCGTTACCTTTATTTCCATATTACTTTGCTACTAAATACTTTGCTGCAGATACTAAGTTATCCAGGTTTGGTTGAATTGACAACTCAACTGCTAATACTTGAGAATATTCTTTGGCTCCCCTTGTGTCGAATCAATAAATTTGGGTTGAATACTCTACCCTCGAAAGCTGTTGCAATCCCCTACACTTGTAGGTTATCAGTAACACATGAAATGCTTAATATGAGCTCGATATTGATGATTTCAGTTTATTAGTTGTTACCACCGCCTGATATTGATGATTTCAGTAACACATGTTCAGAATAATAGTGAGCTCGAGAGTGTGTCTCCTGGGAAGTCGGGCAGGTGTTACCGTTGCCCGGAGCTCAAATCGGCAAGCCTCTCCGATTCGGACCTCCTCATCGCCTTCCGCGCCATTGTCCACGCATACACACAGGCGCTCGAGAAGACCTAGCACCGCGACAATGATGACACATCCCCTAGCTACAGATGGCGGTCGCGGCGTAGATCCCTTGGCCGGGTTTGAGAGTCATTGCCTGCCCGATGGCCAGCGCAAGACATCAGAGGACTGCTCCACCGTGTGCTGGCTACTCAACAGGCTCCACGTCACCTTCCAGGAGCGCGACGTGTCCACCCACGCGCCCTACTGGGACAAGCTCCGCGTGCTGCTGCCGGGACAAACGGCTCCATGTCACTGTCACAGCGGCTGTTCGCGGATGGTAGGTACATTGTTGGTTTTTTAGACTTGCAGCACTCCGAAATTACAGTAGTTAGGACTTGCTTTTCTACTTCAATTCCCAATTTAGTCTGTGTTATGATAGGCTGTAATCTTTGAACTTAGCAATCAAAAGTATTAGTAGGCAGTCCCTGTTGTTTTACAGTGTACAACTTCTTCACTGACATTATTCAGTAGCTGTATCCTGTGTAAGTTTTGCTCTCCTCCTCTTCTTCTTCCATCTTTCTTTTCTGTTTTCTTTTTGTTACATAGAAGAGGTATGTTTCCTATTGATGTACTTTTTCCCAAAGTCTTTGTGTAGAGGGGTTAGGTACAGGTGGTCTAGGACAGGGTAGTTCCACCATTCGCTAGAGTGCATTTATTCGGGGCTGGTTGTAAACGATCTAAAAGTTGTACTGATATCCTTGACATAAGATTTAAATAAAAATGATTTTGTTTTCGGCCCATTCTTTTGGCTATTGAAGCGAGTCATACACTTCTCTTTTCTCATACATACAATTGTTTATTGTTTTGACATACATACAACTGTCATGATTGAAAACCGTAGTTTGTCAAATCTACAAGACCATCTGTGAGATATTGAACTATGTGTAGTTTTTTTTCCTGTTGCAACGCACGGACCCTTTTTGCTAGTAATAATAAAGTACGGATTGACTTCGTGGGTTCACTGTTCGCGCCCTTTTTGCGAGAAACTCTTATGTTTTTGTTTATTAAACCCGCGGTACGTTTTTAAGTGGATGTCTGAGAAAACGTTTCACTTTTTACAAAAAACCCCTGCGTTTTATCAACATGCGGTCACATCCTAAATATCGCCCGTACGTTCAGCCATCGCGCACGCTCGCAAACTCGGTCTGGTCATGCATTGATTACATTTGATTTTTTGTCCCACCTCGATCCCTTAAAACTGATTCTCATTGATTTATATATACAATTGCAGATTATCCATAATATTAACCAGCCTCCTAAAAAATCAACAGACAGAAAACAGACTCTGAATACATGGCAGAGATCCTCGGCGAGGCAATGAATTAAGAGGGACTGAGGATCAGACGCGAAGGCGTGGTAACCCGACATGAGAATCGGCGAGGCTATGAATTAAGAGGGATTGAGAATCAGAGAAAGGAGATGAAGCGAGCAAAGGTAAGATGTGGATGCAGATGCATCTCGCTCGAGACCAGATAAGCTTTAAAGCGGTGGGTGGAGGTACACGTGCCTGATGGGTGTGCCAGATGACAACATTGTTTTTATCAGCCAGTACAAGAGTATTTTTCTTACGTTTGGAATGAGATATAATCTTCAAATAAAACAACCTTCAATAAAATACTAAATAATCAAAATCATTAGAATTCAAATCTTTTGATAATTTATAAATAATTTAAATGAATTATTATACTCTCAAGGAGCATTTAAGGGCATCTTCGACACCAACCCTCAAAACGCCTGCAATCGTCTGAACCGCGCGGTCCGGACCCGAAATGCAACCGAATATATGTGGATAGCTTTGAATGGTCGTCTTCTGCATCATTTCTAGCGGACTGGTCCCGATCTGTTGAGGGTTCTGCTTCACCAACTTTTGTTCCATTCTACATTTATACCATGGGAAAAGGTAGCCAATATAATGATTTTAAGCAGGTACAAGTGCTTACTTTTTTTTTACCCGTTGCAACGCACGGGCCCTTTTGCTAGTGTAACTTAAATATGAAAAACTCACTGTACCTTTCTCTCACTGATTGGAAAAAAACACTGATTAGAAAAACAAAAGATGGATTCAATTAGTTCCCTGCTTGCTGCTATGGAGCAGTATGGTTCAGTTATTTCTTAGCTTTCAACTTGCCGACCGAGGATTGTAGCTCAAAAATAAAAGCGCGGTGCTGGGATTGAACCGAGGACCAGTAGAGCTAGCAAGCGTTGCGGGGAACGAACTACCGACCGCAGATCTGATTTTTTTTTTGAAATTTCAAACGCATTTAAAGAAAAACATTACTCTTTTGTGAAACGCAATTCCTTATAAAAACATGACAATTTTTTTATAAAACTGCCACGTTTTCGAAAACCATGAACAATTTTTTGAAACGGGGACATTTTTGTAATTCCAGAACAAAATTTGAAAAGGTGAAATAATTAAACTCCCGAAATAAAATAGAAACTGTTTCAAATACTTTTATAAATTTGCAAACTATTTTTGAAAAAGGAACATTATTTGAAAATGCTGACAAATTGAAATATGAACCTTTTTTAAATATTATGTTTTTTCTAAATGGGAACCTTCTTTGAAAAGTTGTGATAATTTTGAACGGAAACATTTTGAGCATTCTTCGAAATTTGCAAACAACTTTTAATACTAGAACATTTTTTGAAACTCCAGAAAAAATTAAACATGAACTTTTTAAAAATTTGTGAACAGTTATTGAAAACGAGAACATTTTTTGAAATTATAAACATTTTTTGAAAAGTTGTGAAATTTAGAACCAAAACATAACGAACAACTTTTGAAAATCCTGAACATTTTTTGTACTTAAGAAAAATATTTGGATACACGATCATTTTTTAAATTATTGAACAGGAAAAGACTCATTGACGGCCGCGCGTGCCAACGCTCGATCTGCTTCACGCTATCCCAATCAGCTCCTGACCACGTTGTTTACCTTTCGAAATCAACCGCTGTCGTTTCCTTTTATTAAAACTAGATGAAAACCTCGCGCGTTGGTGCAGGAATTTGTAGCGTTGTATAGGAGGAGTATTTCTGAAGCAAATACCAAGACCATGCATTAAAGGAAATATATAATTATATGTTACTTGAAACTTTCATAGAATGATGTGAAAAGTCAAAAAGTAGTATATTGTGGTAGTGCAGAGCTAATGTGTTGGCGTGCCAATCTATTGCAAAAGAGTGTTGTTTATATTAAGCTTATTTCATGAAAATAATTCATATCATTCATGTCATAGTAGTTCTTTATTCTGTAACAACTTGCGCCAAGAAATTCAGGATGCCATCCTTAATGTTGTTGGATAAGTGAACATCACTCAGTGCACTTTGTGGCAAAAATTTAGATAATTTCAGCGAAGCTCGCACTCCCCCAGTACACATGTAGACTGCAACATCTTGTTGATATCAGTCGGGATCTAATTCATAAGGAAAAATCACCAACTGATTCAATCACCCCGATCATTCGATATAGGTAAAATAAGAATGTTTTGCATGAAACTATAATTACGGATTGGCCTATGGACGTATGGCAAAACATGCATAGAACATGAACCATCGTTGATCTTTCCAGGTCTCAATATTGACACTGAGATCTCAAACAGTTATGAGGGGCAGAAAAATTTACCTATATTTTCTACAAACCCCATCATGTCACTGAAAATATCATCAAATGCAGCCGGAGATACATTGGAGGAATGTGGCACTGTCTCAGTGATGAACCTTTTGATATTCTCATCTTATTGTTGTCTTGAGCAACATGTTCTTCATGTAAATGATTGCAATAGACCATCTTCAGTTTCCGATTATGAATCTAGTATCAACAGTGGGATGAATGTATTGCTGACTAAATAGGCACTTTTTCGACAAATTTAATCCATAGATAAATCACTAGCATGGCACTGACTGAATTGACGACATACTAACTCTGATCTAAACATCCACGTACTAAGCAAACAGTAGACAAATCTACACATACTGCTAGTACTGCTAATACGAAGGTAAACAGGAGCAGGATAAACGTGTTATACCCTCCAGTAGGCCAGGCAGAAGCCGCGGCGGCGGTGACAGCAGCAACGGCATCCTCGGCGGCCTTCTTGTCGGCCTCGGTCTTCTCGGCGGCGGCACGTTCGGCGTCGGTGGACATGGTGATGACGAAGACGACGCGGACGTAGAGAAGTAGTGGATCGGAGGCGAGCAGTCGGTAGTCGCTTCCCAAAAACCTATTTGCCTCTCTCCCGTACAGGAACCGGAGAGACGGGGTTTCGGAAACCTGCTCCCCCGTCGACCGTGTACGCGGCGGACGAGATGGAGTCACCCGGCGGCAGCAGCAAAGCAACGACGTGGGCGGTTTGCGTGAGAGCAGATGTGATCTGTTCGTGGCGCTAGGGTTAGGAGACACCGCACACTTATATAGGCGCAGCCGCGTGGAGAGACGTGGGCTCGACCCACTTCCGAGTCCGTGACAGCCCACGATCCAACGTCTCAGATCGTGGCCCAACTGTCAGAAACTCTCCGTTAGAGATTGACAAAAATAAGCGCGTAGGTGTGAGCTCGGCTCGGCTCATTCGCGCAACCCACGGCGCGTCGTTTCGAGGTGTGGCGTGGCGGGCGGCGGAGGAGAAATGCGCGAGGGCCTCTTCTTTTCTCATGCTCCAATAGCATGTGGAAGAGAAACCCTTATAAGGAGGTCCAACTCCTCTTCCACTTTCGGGGTGGGACTAAACTTCCCACCTCCACCTAGTGCCAATAAACCCACATGGGCCCTTAGAGATTTTCAGAAATTGCTATATGGGCCTAAAGCACATCCCAAATTTCAGCAATCCCCCATCAGATCTCGAGGGCCCATTGTGTCCTCTGTTCCAATTGCTGTTTCGATATACTAGTGTTTCAGTGAAGACCTGTTAAGGTTGAGCTACACCTAGAGCAAGTAGCTACACTCCTTCACAACTGAACAATGGACTATGCCTTGAATTGTCAGTTTGGCGTAAAGAAGCTTCACCACATGTCTTACTAGTACTAGGCTGCCGAAGGCTGACCCCTCAGGTCGAGCATATAAGTCACACTCCTGGCCTATGTTGGGGATCGTTGCAGAAATTAAAAAATTTCTACGCATCACCAAGATCCATCTATGGAGTAACTAGCAATGAGAGAGAGGGGAGTGCATCTTCATACCGTTGAAGATCGCGAGTCGGAAGCGTTGCAAGAACGCGGATGAAGGAGTCATACTCGTAGCGAGTCAGATCGCGGTGGATTCCGATCCTAGCGCCGAACAACGGCACCTCGGCGTTCAACACACTGCAGCCCGGTGACGTCTCCCACGCCTTGATCCAGCAAGGAGGAGGGAGAGGTTGAGGAAGAAGGCTCCAACAGCAGCATGACGGTGTGGTGGTGATGGAGTGGCAGTTCTCCGGCAGGGCTTCGCCAAGCTCACGCGGAGGAGGAGAGGTGTTGGGGAGGGGAGGGGCTGCGCCTTGGATGTGGTGCTGCAGCCCTCCCTACACGCCTCTATTTATAGGGGAAAGGGGGAAGGGGGCCGGCCCCTCTAGATGGGATCTAGAGGGGGGGGCGACGGCCAAGGGGGAGGGGGCTTGCCCCCCAAGCAAGGGGGGCGCCCCCCTTTAGGGTTCCCCCCCCCCCAAACCCCAGGCGCATGGGCCCTAGGGGGTGGAGCCCAGCCCACTTAGGGGCTGGTTCCCCATAAGGCCCTCCGGGGCAGGTGGACCCTCCCGGTGGACCCCCGGAACCCCTCCGGTGGTCCCGGTACAATACCGGTATACCCCCGAATATTTCCGGTGACCGTATGATGACTTCCCATATATAAATCTTCACCTCCGGACCATTCCGGAACTCCTCGTAACGTCCGGGATGTCATCCGGGACTCCGAACAACATTCGGTAATCACATACAAATCTTCCTTATAACCCTAGCGTCATCGAACCTTAAGTGTGTAGACCCTACGGGTTCGGGAGGCATGTAGACATGACCGAGACATCTCTCCGGCCAATAACCAACAGCGGGATCTGGATACCCATGTTGGCTCCCACATGCTCCACGATGTCGAGGATTCAAGCAATCCCGTATACAATTCCCTTTGTCAATCGGTACGTTACTTGCCCGAGATTCGATCGTCGGTATCCCAATACCTCGTTCAATCTCGTTACCGGCAAGTCACTTTACTCGTACCGTAATGCATGATCCCGTGACCAACTACTTAGTCACATTGAGCTCATTATGATGATGCATTACCGAGTGGGCCCAGAGATACCTCTCCGTCATACGGAGTGACAAATCCCAGTCTCGATTCGTGCCAACCCAACAGACACTTTCAGAGATACCTGTAGTGCACCTTTATAGCCACCTAGTTACGTTGTGATGTTTGGTACACCCAAAGCATTCCTACGGTATCTGGGAGTTGCACGATCTCATGGTCTAAGGAAATGATACTTGACATTAGAAAAGCTTTAGCAAACGAACTACACGATCTAGTGCTATGCTTAGGATTGGGTCTTGTCCATCACATCATTCTCCTAATGATGTGATCCCGTTATCAATGACATCCAATGTCCATGGTCAGGAAACCGTAACCATCTATTGATCAATGAGCTAGTCAACTAGAGGCTCACTAGGGACATGTTATGGTCTATGTATTCACACATGTATTACGATTTCCGGATAACACAATTATAGCATGAACAATAGACAATTATCATGAACAAGGAAATATAAAAATAACCATTTTATTATTGCCTCTAGGGCATATTTCCAACAGTCTCCCACTTGCACTAGAGTCAATAATCTAGTTACATTGTGATGAATCGAACACCCATAGAGTTCTGGTGTTGATCATGTTTTGCTCGTGGAAGAGGTTTAGTCAACGGATCTGCGACATTCAGATCCATATGCACTTTACAAATATCTATGTCTCCATTTTGAACATTTTCACGAATGGAGTTGAAACGACGCTTGATGTGCCTGGTCTTATTGTGAAACCTGGGCTCCTTGGCAAGGGCAATAGCTCCAGTGTTGTCACAGAAGAGAGTCATCGGCCACGACGCATTGGGAATAACTCCTAGGTCGGCAATGAACTCCTTCATCCAGATTGCTTCATGTGCTGCCTTCGAGGCTGCCATGTACTCCGCTTCACATGTAGATCCCGCCACGACGCTTTGCTTGCAACTGCACCAGCTGACTGCCCCTCCATTCAAAATATACACGTATCCGGTTTTTGACTTGGAGTCATCCAGATCTGTGTCGAAGCTAGCATCGACATAACCCTTTACGACGAGCTCTTCGTCACCTCCATAAACGAGAAACATATCCTTAGTCCTTTTCAGGTACTTCAGGATGTTCTTGACCGCTGTCCAGTGTTCCATGCCGCGATTACTTTGGTACCTTCCTACCAAACTTACGGCGAGGTTCACATCAGGTCTGGTACACAGCATGGCATACATAATAGACCCTATGGCCGAGGCATAGGGGATGACAATCATCTTTTCTCTATCTTCTGCCGTGGTCGGGCATTGAGCCGTGCTCAATCTCACACCTTGCAATACAGGCAAGAACCCCTTCTTGGACTGATCCATATTGAACTTCTTCAATATCTTATCAAGGTATGTGCTTTGTGAAAGACCTATGAGGCGTCTCGATCCATCTCTATAGATCTTGATGCCTAATATGTAAGCAACTTCTCCAAGGTCCTTCATTGAAAAACACTTATTCAAGTAGGCCTTTATGCTTTCCAAGAATTCTATATCATTTACCATCAATAGTATGTCATCCACATATAATATGAGAAATGCTACAGAGCTCCCACTCACTTTCTTGTAAACACAGGCTTCTCCACAAGTCTGTGTAAACCCAAACGCTTTGATCATCTCATCAAAGCGAATGTTCCAACTCCGAGATGCTTGCACCAGCCCATAGATTGAGCGCTGGAGCTTGCATACCTTGTCAGCATTCTTAGGATCGACAAAACCTTCCGGCTGCATCATATACAATTCTTCCTTAAGGAAGCCGTTAAGGAATGCCGTTTTGACGTCCATTTGCCATATTTCATAATCGTAGAATGCGGCAATTGCTAACATGATTCGGACGGACTTCAGCTTCGCTACGGGTGAGAAGGTCTCATCGTAGTCAACCCCTTGAACTTGCCGATAACCCTTAGCGACAAGTCGAGCTTTATAGATGGTAACATTACCATCCGCGTCCGTCTTCTTCTTAAAGATCCATTTATTTTCTATCGCTCGCCGATCATCGGGCAAGTCTGTCAAAGTCCATACTTTGTTTTCATACATGGATCCTATCTCGGATTGCATGGCTTCAAGCCATTTGTTGGAATCTGGGCCCGCCATCGCTTCTTCATAGTTCGAAGGTTCACCGTTGTCCAACAACATGATTTCCAGGACAGGATTGCCGTACCACTCTGGTGCGGAACGTGTCCTTGTGGACCTACGAAGTTCAGTAGCAACTTGATCCGAAGTACCTTGATCATTATCATTAACTTCCTCTCTAGTCGGTGCAGGCACCACAGAAACATTTTCTTGAGCTGCGCTACTTTCCGGTTCAAGAGGTAGTACTTCATCAAGTTCTACTTTCCTCCCACTTACTTCTTTCGAGAGAAACTCTTTCTCCAGAAAGGACCCGTTCTTGGCAACGAAGATCTTGCCTTCGGATCTGTGGTAGAATGTATACCCAATGGTTTCCTTAGGGTATCCTATGAAGACGCATTTTTCCGACTTGGGTTCGAGCTTTTCTGGTTGAAGTTTCTTGACATAAGAATCGCATCCCCAAACTTTTAGAAACGACAGCTTAGGTTTCTTCCCAAACCATAATTCATACGGTGTCGTCTCAATGGATTTCGACGGAGTCCTATTTAAAGTGAATGCGGCAGTCTCTAAAGCATAACCCCAAAATGACAACGGTAGATCGGTAAGAGACATCATAGATCGCGACATATCCAATAGAGTGCGATTACGATGTTCGGACACACCATTGCGCTGAGGTGTTCCAGGCGGCGTGAGTTGTGAAACAATTCCACATTTCCTTAAGTGCGTGCCAAATTCGTGACTCAAATATTTCCCTCCACGATCTGATCGTAAGAACTTTATTTTCCTGTCACGTTGATTCTCAACCTCACTCTGAAATTCCTTGAACTTTTCAAAGGTCTCAGACTTGTGTTTCATTAAGTAGACATACCCATATCTACTTAAGTCATCAGTGAGGGTGAGAACATAACGATAGCCACCGCGAGCCTCAACACTCATTGGACCACACACATCAGTATGTATGATTTCCAACAAGTTGGTTGCTTGCTCCATTGTTCCGGAGAACGGAGGCTTGGTCATTTTGCCCATGAGGCATGGTTCGCACGTGTCAAATGATTCATAATCAAGAGACTCCAAAAGTCCATCTGCATGGAGTTTCTTCATGCGTTTGACACCAATGTGACCAAGGCGGCAGTGCCACAAGTATGTGGGACTATCATTATCAACCTTACATTTCTTGACATTCACACTATGAATATGTGTAACATCACATTCAAATTCAATAAAAATAAACCATTGACCAGCGGGGCATGACCATAAAACATATCTCTCATATAGATAGAACAACCATTATTCTCGGATTTAAATGAGTAGCCATCTCGCATCAAACGAGATCTAGATACAATGTTCATGCTCAAAGCTGGTACTAAATAACAATTATTGAGGTTTAAAACTAATCCCGTAGGCAGATGTAGAGGCAGCGTGCCGACGGTGATCACATCGACCTTGGAACCATTCCCGACGCGCATCGTCACCTCGTCCTTTGCCAGTCTCCACTTATTCTGCAGCTCCTGTCTTGAGTTACAAATATGAGCAACCGCACCGGTATCAAATACCCAGGAGCTACTACGAGTACTAGTAAGGGACACATCAATAACATGTATATCACATATACCTTTGGTGTTGCCGGCCTTCTTGTCCGCTAAGTACTTGGGGCAGTTCCGCTTCCAGTGACCGTTTCCCTTGCAACAAAAGCACTCAGTCTCAGGCTTGGGTCCATTCTTTGGCTTCTTCCCAGCAGCTTGCTTACCGGGCGCGGCAACTCCCTTGCCGTCCTTCTTGAAGTTCTTTTTACCCTTGCCTTTCTTGAACTTACTTGTATGGCTTCGTTCCTTGTTCGTGTATTACACCACAATATGCACCATATTGACCTAAGCGATTTGCAAGCTGGGTTACCTCGCTCCTGTGTTTACCCCTACGTTCCCGATTGTTCGGCTAGGGAGTAAAGGGAGCACCTCTGCGATTGTCACGATCGGGTCATCCGAGCCGGACCTCAGACTAGGTGAAGCCGAAAGCTAGCGCTCTTACTGTTTTCAATAATGGTCGGCACACAACGGAACTCATGAGTACAAAAAATCTATTGCACAAGTCTCATAGTAATAATGAGCAACCGAAGAAAGGTATCGGTGGGGGTACTATTTTTTTCGAAGATGCTTCTTACACTTCGTCGGTAATATAGCATAAGTTCCCTGAGCACGCTTTGTCTGTTACAGCCTTATGACCTAATTGCCTGGTTATCGGAAACACCGTCGATATTCTCGACAGGTGGAGTACATAACACTTTTAGGCCCTTGACCGAAGAGGGAGAAGCCGACGGTCGGTTAAGACGCGTTTAAAGTTCGGGTGAACGCATATATGATATAAGTACTTCGGTACATACAATCATTATACATAAAATTCTTTTACCCAACTCACTTGGGGGCTCTTAAATTTATATGAGCTATTTTATAGTAAATGTGTTTTCTTCTTGGTCGCTGCAAAGTCTTTCTCTACCGCTCCTTTTTTGACTCGAAGTCTTGAGATCGGATGTGTCATGTTAAAGCACGACAGAAGCACAATTTTTTTTTCCAATTCTCGGATTGGCACCGAACACTTGATCTTGTTTGGACGTCATGTTTTTACTGACTTTTATTGGTTTTCCAAGCTTTTGGCACTTTTAAACTATTTGTGTGTTTTTCGCATAAGTCTCACAGTGCAACGCCGGACGCCTTTAGATATTCGGCAAAAACATTCTCGGATGTTGCTATATATGCATCGGTTTCGAATTGTGTCTTCGGTCAATAGTTGGGTTGCCTGGCTCCTGTGCTTGACTCCTATGTTCCGCTTTGTTTGGCTAGGTGTGCAATGGGAGAACCACTGCGATTGTGCTTCCAGCTTGTATGGTTAAGCACCACAGTGGAGAAAGCCGAAAACTGACTGTCACAATAAGCGTAAAGTGGTCAGTGATCCGATGACCGTGTTAAATGATGGGCCGTTCATAAAATTGGCCGAAGTGTTTACGGCTTGATCTCAGCTGTCGCCGAACACTAACCGAGGGCTCATAGCTAGCTTCCCCAGTTTAAAGCTCCTATGACTAAGTGAAAGTTATAAAGCCAGGATATCTGATTGCCTCGTTTCCGCTAACACAACCGCCTCCGGGCACCGAGATGTCGGCTAAGGGTTGTCTTGTTATTGCGGAAACACCCTGCGTAGTATCTACAAAGGGGTAGCAGCCGACGATGGGCCACTTTCAACTGATAAACGGTCGCAATGGAGTCAAAATAAGTATATATCATCGGCGTTTGTATTTAATATACAAGGGCCGCATTCCGTAATCATCGTTATAAAGCCATAAATATGCATCAATTTGACTTAAGATTTTGGCCAAGCTGGGTTGCCTGGCTCCTGTGCTTACCCCTACATTCCCGATTATTCGGCTAGGCGGTAAAGGGAGCACCTCTGTGATTGTTACTACCGGGTCATCCGAGTTAGTACCTCAGATTGGGTGAAGCCGAAAGCTAGCAATCTTAAAGGATCACATTGGTCGGCAACGACGGAAGTAATTTTTTTGGTTCATTAATACCATAGAGTTCGGGAACTTTTCCCGAACTAAATCCTCAATATTTTCCTCCCACATTGATCGGAGCTGAGGTTTCATGATCATGCTTAGCATGACAACCCAAAGAAAGGAACCGATAGCGGGACTATTTTCTCTGGAAGATGTTTCTTACGTTAAAAAGTAATATAACATATCTCTCCGCGTACCCTTGTTTATAAAACTGTATGGACGGATTGCCTTGTTTGTCGTAAATCTTTGCCCTCATAAAGGCTTTATAAAGTAGGACAAACACTCCTCAGCTTCTGGCCAAGGAGGTGGAAGCCGATGGTCGGTCAACAAAGTTTTGTACAATGCGGATCCGAGCATTAATGATGTAAAGTACTTGGATACATAGAATCCTTACACATACTTTGTGATTTTACTCTGGATATCGATCCTTAATTCGGCCACCGGTGCCCACGTTAAGGCTCGGGGGCTACTGGGCTTCTGCTTATCATTTACAAATATTAAAGGGTACATCGATCCACTGATCTGGTGTTGCCACCCGACCAGTGTCTCAGGGGCTACTGCATTGCCTATTCAATGCAGGAAATTTGCAGTGCTCAGTGTTTGGCTTGACCGAACTGTGCGCAAGCGCGTCTTCGGACAACAATAGGTACCATCTGGACCTATTCGGCATCAAGCTACCATATTATGGCGACTTCTCAAGACCCTCTATCAAGGGCCTGTTCGCCGATCACTATTTTTCCTAATATATTACACCGCGTTTCTATTCCTAAGTATGCTGCCGAGCTGGGAATTGATCCTCAGGCCGATTTCACGAATCGACCTGAGTCTCAGGGGCTACTGGGGTTAGCGGTTTGATTTTATCCTTCAGGTTCATCTCGGATATTAGGCCAACATGCACCTTGAGGGCTACTGGCTATAAATCTCGTCAGAGATTACATTGCACAATTCGGAATTAAATTCATAAAAATCAGCCCGTGGCCAAGGTGGTGCACCACCTCGGAAGCAGTCCGGCATAAAGCTCGGGCGCCAGTGGCTGGCTCCATAGAGGGCATTTCCAGTATTAAGCTTAGCTAAACTCTTTCAACTTTTTTGAACCAAGGTGATCTATGACACCTCGGATATAATCCGGCGTTGGAGCTCGAATACAGTCCAGCGTTGAAGCTTGGACACAGTCTGACGTTGGAGCTCAGAAGCAGTCCGGCGTTGGTGCTCGGCTGGAAAAGACACCTCAAATGCAGTTCGGCGTTGGAGCTCGGACGCAAGAGGACACTGCCGCCCGGGAACAACTTCAAACCCAAGGTGTGGCATAAAAATAACAAGGCATTGATAAAGGCCGAGAACTTAAAGGGGCTCCTCGGATACCCGATGTGTAAACTCTTCGGATTTACTTCGGCGATCCTCAAGATCGAAGATGAGCAGATTTATTGAACCAGTTTTCAAGACCGACGACCGAAGATGAAGAACAGTGCGGAAGAATCGAGGAGCGTCCCCAACTTGAAGACCAGTTCAGGGGGCTACTGATGGTGTCCTGGACTAGGGGGTACTCACCACGTCGTCCCCCGATCAGTTAGATTGGGCCGAGGACCCCCATGGCCGTATACTCATGGGCCAGTTCGGACAGCTGCCGCATACAAGGAAGATTCCACAAGACTTGGTGATCAAGAAAAGGACTCCTCCCCGCCGGCGTATTCGGCTAGGACTGTTGTCATCCTAGGCCTCTGGTGGATTATATAAACCGAGGCCAGGCTAGTCGATCGAGGATATACAACAATCATAACCATAGGCTAGCTTCTAGGGTTTAGCCTCTACGATCTCGTGGTAGATCAACTCTTGTAATACTCATATCATCAAGATCAATCAAGCAGGAAGTAGGGTATTACCTCCATTGAGAGGGCCCGAACCTGGGTAAACATCGTGTCCCCAGCCTCCTGTTACCATTAGCCTTAGGCGCACAGTTCGGGACCCCCTACCCGAGATCCGCCGGTTTTGACACCGACAACGGGCGTGCCAACAACGGGTCTATGTTTATCTTTCCCAACGGGTTTGGCAATTCTAGCAGCTTCACCAACGAAGTAAATAACATGCCCATCAATATTATCGACCAAGAGATCTTTAACCATAGCAACACTAGGTTCTACTTTGATTTGCTCAGGGGGTTTAGGTGCTTTGATATTACTTCTACGGACCATAGTTGAAACCTTAGCATGTTCTTTTATCTTAACAGGAAAAGGTGGTTTCTCAATGTAAGCAGTAGGAACAACTGGATCAACATTGTAGATGATAGTTTCTTCTTTAGCAACTACTGGTTCCTTAATTTATTCTTTAATAGGGGGTGATATTTAAACCACTTCTCTTTAGGGAGATCAAAATGAGTAGCAAAAGATTCACAGAAAGCGGCTACTATCTCAGAGTCAAGTCCATATTTAGTGCTAAACTTTCGAAAGCATCGGTATTCGTAAAAGATTTAACACAGTCAAACTTAAGTTCAATACCTGACTCTTTACCTTTATCGAGTTCCAAATCTTCAGAGTTTCCTTTAATTCTTTCCAAAAGATCCCACCTAAATTCAATAGTCTTCTTCATAAAAGAACCGGTACAAGAAGAATCAAGCATGGATTGATCATTATGAGAAAGCCGAGCATAAAAGTTCTGAATGATAATTTCTCTCGAGAGCTCATGATTGGGGCATGAATACATCATTGACTTAAGCTTCCCCCAATCTAGAGCAATACTTTCTCCTTCACGAGGTCAAAAATTATATATTAAATTCCGATCACGATGAACTAGATGCATAGGATAATTTTTTTGATGGAACTCCATTTTCAAGCGATTCCAATTCCAAGATCCAATATCATTGCATAGCCTGTACCATGCCAATGAATTTCCCTTCAAAGATAAAGGGAAAACCTTCTTCTTAGCTTCATCTCCGGGTAAACCTGCAACCTTAAATAATCCACGAACTTCATCCACATCTATCAAGTGCATATCAGGATGTGCGGTTCCATCTCCTGCATAAGGATTAGCTGGCAGTTGTTCTATCATACCCGAAGGAATTTCATAATCAATATTTTCAGTAGGTGCAGTAGGTCGAGGGGCAACTAATTGTGGTTCCGCTCGAGGTGAAGATACCCCGAACAAACCCCTCAAAGGATTGTTCTCCATAGTAACAAGTGACAGTAAATTTCAGCACATAGTAATACTTTTTCCTTACCGATTTCCACTTACCAAGAGTGCTCCACTCCCCGGGAACGGTGCCAGAAAAGAGCCTTGATGACCCACAAGTATAGGGGATCAATCGTAGTCCTTTTGATAAGTAAGAGTGTCGAACCCAACGAGGAGCAGAAGGAAATGACAAGTGGTTTTCAGCAAGGTAATGTTTGCAAGTGCTGAAATTGTAAGTAACGAATAGTTTGATAGCAAGATAAAATTTGTAACGGGCACGTAACGGTAATGGAAAATAGTATGCAGAAAGGTATCCCAATCCTTTTATGGCAAAGGACAGACCAAAACGGTTTCTTATAATAAGCAAAGTGTTCTTGAGGGAACACGGGAATTTCATCTAGTCATTTTCACCATGTTGGCTTGATTTGTGTTCACTACTTTGATAATTTCATATGTGGGTGGATTGGTGCTTAGGTGTTCTTCTTACTTGAACAAACCTCCTACTTATGATTAACCCCCTCGCAAGCATCCGCAACTACGAGAAAATTATTAAGATAAAATCTAACCATAGCATTAAACTTTTGGATCCAAATCGATCCCTTACGAAGCAGCGCATAAACTAGGGTTTAAGCTTCTGTCACTCTAGCAACCCATCATCTAATAACTACTCCACAATGCATTCCCTTAGGCCCAAACATGGTGAAGTGTCATGTAGTCGAGACACCACTAAGGGAATCACAACACACATATTATCAAAATATCAAACACACATCAAGTTCACATGATTACTTGCAACATGATTTCTCCCGTGACCTCAAGAACAAAAGTAACTACTCACAAGTGATAAACATGCTCATCATTAGAGGAATATTAAATAGCATAATGGATCTGAACATGGTTCTCGCTTTATTGTATGAAATACAAACGCCATGTAATTGCTTTACTTTATCACTAAGCGGTAGCGATAGTCGTAGAAGAAATAGTTGGCGAGACGACCACGACGCTACGATGGAGATCAAGGTGTCAAGCCGGTGATGATGGAGATCATGACGTTGCTTTGGTGATGGAGATCCAAAGCACAAGATGACGATGGCCATATCATGTCACATATTTTGATTGCATGTCATGTTTATCTTTATGCATCTTATTTTTCTTAGTATGGCGGTAGCATTATAAGATGATCCCTTAACTAAATTTCAAGGTATAAGTGTTCTCCCCGAGTATGCACCGTTGCGAAAGTTCTTCGTGCTGAGACACCACGTGATGATCAGGTGTGATAAGCTCTACGTTCAAATACAACGGGTGCAAGCCAGTTTTGCAAATGCGGAATACTCGGGTTAAACTTGACGAGCCTATCATGTATATACATGGCCTTGGAACACTGGTGACCGAAAGGTCGAACGTGAATCATATAGTGGATATGATCAACATAGAGATGTTCACCATTAATGACTACTCCATCTCACGTGATGATTGGACATGGTTTAGTTGATTTGGGTCACGTATCATTTAGATGACTTGAGGGATGTCTATCTAAGTGATGATCGGACACGGCCTAGTTTGACTCGGATCATGAATCACTTAGATGACTAGAGGGATGTCTATCTGAGTGGGAGTTCATAATCAGATGAACTTCATTATCATGAACATAGTCAAAATGTCTTTGCAAATTATGTCAAAGCTTACGCTTTAGTTCTACTGTTTAAGATATGTTCCTAGAGAAAATTTAGTTGGAAGTTGATAGTAGCAATTATGCGGACTGGGTCCGTGGACTGAGGATTGTCCTCATTGCTGCACAGAAGGCTTATGTCCTTAATGCACCGCTTGGTGTGCTGAACCTCAGCATCGTCTGTAGATGTTGCGAAACATCTGACATACACGTTTTGATGACTACGTGATAGTTCAGTGCTTATTGCTAACGGTTTAGAATTGTGGCACCAAAGACGTTTTTGAAACGTCGCAAAACATATGAGATGTTCCGAAGACTGAAATTGGGATTTCAGACTAGTGCCCACGTCAAGAGGTATGAGACCCCTGACAAGTTTCTTAAGCCTGCAAACTAAGGGAGAAAAGCTCAATCGTTGAGCATGTGCTCAGATTGTCTGAGTGCCACAATCGCTTGAATCGAGTGGGAGTTAATCTTCCAGATGAGATAGTGATGGTTCTCCATAATCACTGTCACCAAGCTAGTAGAGCTTCGTGATGAACTATAAAATATCAGGGATAGTTATGATGATCCTTGAGCTATTCGCGATGTTTGACACCGCGAAAGTAGAAATCAAGAAGGAGCATCAATTGTTGATGGTTAGTAAAACCACTAGTTTAAGAAGGGCAAGGGCAAAAGGGATACTTCATGAAACAGCAAGTCATTTGCTGCTCTAGTGAAGAATCCCAAGGTTGAACCCAAACCCGAGACTAAGTGCTTCTGCAATGAGAGGAACAGTCACTGAAGCAGTACTACCCTAGATACTTGGTAGATGAGAAGGCAGGCAAGGTCGACAGAAGTATATTGGATATACATTATATGAATGTGTACTTTACTAGTACTCCTAACAGCACCAGGGTATTAGATACCGGTTTGGTTGCTAAGTGTTAGTAACTCGAAATAAAAGCTGCGAAATAAACGGAGACTAGCTAAAGGTGAGATGACGATATGTGTTGGAAGTGTTTCCAAGGTTGATGTGATCAAGCATCGCATGCTCCCTCTACTGTCGAGATTTGGTGTTTGCGTTGAGCATGATTGGATTATGTTTATCGCAATACGGTTATTCATTTAAGGAGAATAATTGTTACTCTGTTTATTTGAATAATACCTTCAATGGTCTTGCACCTAAAATGAATCTCGATCGTAGTGATACACATGTTCGTGCCAAAAGATATAAAATAGTAATGATAGTTCCACATACTTGTGGCACTGCCATTTGAGTCATATTGGTATAGAACGCATGAAGAAGCTCCATGTAGATGGATCTTTGGACTCACTCGTTTTTGAAAAGATTGAGACATGCGAACCATGTCTATTGGTATATATGCATGAAGGAACTCCATGCAGATGGATCATTTGGACTCACTTGATTTTGAATCACTTGAGACATGCAAATCATACCACATGGGCAAGATGACTGAAAGTCCTCGTTTTCAGTAAGATGGAACAAGAGAGCAACTTATTGAAAGTAATACATTTTGATGTATGCAGTCCAATGAGTGCTGAGGCATGCAGTGGATATCGTTATGTTCTTACTTCACAGATGATTTGAGTAGATGCTGAGTGTATTTACTTGATGAAACACAAGTCTGAATTATTGAAAGGTTCAAGTAATTTCAGAGTGAAGTTGAAGATCGTCATGACAAGAGGATAAAATGTCTGTGATATGATCATAGAGATGAGTATCTGAGTTACGAGTTTGGCACACAATTAAGACATTGTGGAAAGTGTTTCACAAGTAATACCGCCTGGAACACCATAGTGTGATGGTGTATCCGAACATCATAACTGCACCCTATTGGATATGGTGCATACCATGATGTCCCTTATCGAATTACCACTATCGTTTATGGGTTAGGCATTAGAGACAACCGCATTCACTTTAAATAGGGCACCACGCAATTCCGTTGAGACGACACTGTTTAGAGAAACCTAAGTTGTTGTTTCTTAAAAGTTTGGGGCTGCGATGCTTATGTCAAAAAGTTTCAGGCTGATAAGCTCGAACCCAAAGCGGATAAATGCATCTTCATAGAAAACCCAAAACAGTTGGGTATACCTCCTATTTCAGATCTGGAAGCAAAAGTAATTGCTTCTAGAAACGAGTCCTTTCTCGAGGAAAAGTTTCTCTCGAAAGAATTGAGTGGGAGGATGGTGGAGACTTGATAAGGTTATTGAACCGTCACTTCAACTAGTGTGTAGCAGGGCACAGGAAGTTGTTCCTGTGGCACCTATACCAATTGAAGTGGAAGCTTATGATAGTGATCATGAAACTTCGGATCAAGTCACCACCAAACCTCGTAGGACGACGAGGATGCGTGCTACTTCAGAGTGGTACGTGATCCTGTCTGAGATATCATGTTGTTGGACAATACTGAACCTACGAGCTATGGAGAAGCGATGGTGGGCCCATATTCCGACAAATGGTTAGAAGCCATGAAATCCGAGATAAATAGATCTTTGAGAAGAAGACGGACGTGGACGGTAATGTTACCGTCTATGAAGCTCGACTTGTGGCAAAGAGTATTTCCACAAGTTCAAGGAGTTGACTACGATGAGATTTTCTCATCCGTAGCGATGCTTAAAGTCCGTCGGAATCATGTTAGCATTAGCTGCATTTATGAAATCTGGCAGATGGATGTCAAAACAAGTTTCCTTACCAGTTTTCATAAGGAAAGGTTGTATGTGATACAATCAGAAAGGGTTTTGTCGATCCTAAGGATGCTAAAAGGTATGCTAGCTCCAGCGATCCTTCCATGGATTAGAGCAAGCATCTCGGAGTCAGAATATACGCTTTGATGGAGTGATCAAAGTTTTTGGGTTAATACAAAGTTTGTTAGAAACTTGTATTTACAATAAAGTGAGTGGGAGCGCTACAACATTTCTGATAAGTATATGTGAATGACATATTGTTGATCCGAAATGATGTAAAATTTCTGGAAAGCATAAAGGGTTGTTTGAAAGGAGTTTTTCAAAGGAAGACCTGGATAAAGCTGCTTACATATTGGGCATCAAGATCTATAGAGATAGATCAAGACGCCTGATGATACTTTCAAAGAACGCACACCTTGACATGATTTTGAAAGAGTTCAAAATAGATCAGCAAAGAAGGAGTTCTTGGCTGTGTTACAAGGTGTGAATATTGAGTAAGACTCAAGACCTGACCACAGCAGAAGAGAGAGAAAGGACGAAGGTCGTCCCCTATGCTTTAGACGTAGGCTCTACAGTATGCTATGCTGTGTACCGCACATGAAGTGTGCCTTGCCATGAGTTGGTCAAGGGGTACAATAGTGATCCGGGAATGGATCACATGACAGCGGTCGAACTTATCCTTAGTATCTAGTGGACTAAGGAATTTTCTCGATTATGGAGGTGAAAAGGAGTTCGTCGTAAAGGGTTACGTCGATGCGAACTTTGACACTAATCCGGATGACTCTGAGTAGTAGACTGGATTCGTATAGTAGAGCAGTTATTTGAAATGGCTCCAAGTAGCGCGTGGTAGCATCCACAAGATGACATAGATATTCGTATAGCACACACGGATCTGAAAGGTTCAGACCCGTTGACTAAATAACCTCTCTCACAAGCATAACATGATCAAACCAGGACTCATTGAGTGTTAATCACATAGTAATGTGAACTAGATTGTTGACTCTAGTAAACTCTTTGGATGTTGGTCACATGGTGATGTGACCTATGAGTGTTAATCACATGGTGATGTGGACTAGATTATTGACTCTAGTGCAAGTGGGAGACTGTTGGAAATATGCCCTAGAGGCAATAATAAATAGGTTATTATTATATTTCCTTGTTCATGATAATCGTTTATTATCCATGCTAGAATTGTATTGATAGGAAACTCAGATACATGTGTGGATACATAGACAACACCATGTCCCTAGTAAGCCTCTGGTTGACTAGCTCGTTGATCAATAGATGGTTACGGTTTCCTGACCATGGACATTGGATGTCGTTGATAACGGGATCACATCATTAGGAGAATGATGTGATGGACGAGACCCAATCCTAAGCCTAGCACAAGATCGTGTAGTTCGTTTGCTCAGAGCTTTTCTAATGTCAAGTATCATTTCCTTAGACCATGAGACTGTGCAACTCCCGGATACCGTAGGAATGCTTTGGGTGTACCAAGCGTCACAACGTAACTGGGTGACTATAAAGGTGCACTACAGGTATCTCCGAAAGTGTCTCTTGGGTTGGCACGAATCGAGACTGGGATTTGTCACTCCGTGTAAACGGAGAGGTATCTCTGGGCCCACTCGGTAGGACATCATCATAATGTGCACAATGTGACCAAGGAGTTGATCACGGGATGATGTGAGTTACGGAACGAGTAAAGAGACTTGCCGGTAACGAGATTGAACAAGGTATCGGGATACCGACGATCGAATCTCGGGCAAGTAACATACCGGTAGACAAAGGGAATTGTATACGGGATTGATTGAATCCTCGACATCGTGGTTCATCCGATGAGATCATCGTGGAACATCTGGGAGCCAATATGGGTATCCAGATCCTGCTATTGGTTATTGACCGGAGAGTCGTCTCCGTCATGTCTGCGTGTCTCCCGAACCCGTAGGGTCTACACACTTAAGGTTCGGTGATGCTAGGGTTGTAGAGATATTAGTATGCGGTAACCCGAAAGTTGTTCGGAGTCCTGGATGAGATCCCGAACATCACGAGGAGTTCCGGAATGGTCCGGAGGTAAAGATTTATATATGGGAAGTCTTATTTTGGTCGCCGAAAAAGTTTCGCACTTTATCGGTATTGTACCGGGAGTGCCGAAAGGGGTCCGGGGGTCCACCAGCCCCGGGGGGCCACATGGGCTGTAGGGGGTGCACCTTGGCCTATATGGGCCAAGGGCACCAGCCCCAAGAGGCCCATGCGCCAAGAGATAAGGAAAAGGGAGAGTCCTAAAGGGGGAAGGCACCTCCGAGGTGCCTTGGGGGGAAAGGACTCCTCCCTGGCCGCACCCTTCCTTGGAGGAAGGGCCAA
>NC_057811.1:30317255-30341469 GCF_018294505.1 Triticum aestivum | reverse complement strand
CTTTGGCACCCGTTCTAGAAAGCTAAATTTGAAATATACATCGTCGCCACCTGAAATGCAAGTCCAACAAAATCAATAACTAGGATCATATAAATGTTGTTCGATTTATTAAAGGTGGAAAACAGCGGTATTGTTCTTCCACATCATGTTCACAAATTCACGGTCAATCCTTGGTTGGAGGTGTCACTAATAAACCCAGATTAAATGGTATGGTACTGACCACATATGAAAAAGTTGTAATGAATAGAACAATACTTATTTGGTAGCCAACACGAATAAGAAAAGCTAGTAATGTCCATATTATAAATATGTATAAAGCTAATTTAAACATATTTGATACCTCTGCTGTGTAGTTATAGATCAAATATGACCTCTTTTTTCTTGAGGATGAATATATGTATTGTAGTACCTATCCGCATAATTAAGCTCGTAATTTGTTTAGTTTCTAAGATGATAGATTAAACTAAGCATCTTGTGGTTAAAAGAGTAAGAAACTTATAATAATCTGGGTGAGCCCATTCTTATAATAGTCGCTCACATGCTAGGTATCCCGGTTTACAGCAGCGTTCCTGCTTACCGGTTCATTCACCTAATACTTCAATTAAGGTAGTACGTTACTCAATCTTCCGTGAGTCTCTCTTCACGAGTTTCTCATTGACTAATATTGAGTTGACACTGGAACACTAGATCCTTACAAAAAACTGTTATTTCTCTCAAGGAAAACCGCTCCTTGTTGACTCTTCGGTTCAACTGCTTGCAGATAATCTCAAGTGAGACAGATGAACGTGAAATTGATATGCTCAAGGATATTGGAATGCAAATTGTAGAAAAATGTGCTGGTTTGCCTCTTGCTGTCAAAATAATGGGAGGACTCTTGTGTCAGAGGGACAGAAAACACCGTGAGTGGGAGATGGTTTTGGACAATTCTATATGGTCGATATCTGCAATGCCCGAAGAGCTAAACAATGCAGTATATTTAAGCTATGAAGATTTATCTTCTTGTGCCAAACAATGTTTTCTGCACTACTCCCTTCTCCCTAAAACTGCAGTGTTTGTTAGCAATGAAATCATTGGCATGTGGATTAGTGAAGGATTCCTGCATGGGACCTCGGACGACTCGGAAGAACTAGGAAGCAAGTACTATAAGGAGCTGATACTGAGGAATCTTATAGAGCCAAATACAAAGTATGTTGATCAATCTGTCTGCGACATGCATGATGTTGTACGCTCATTTGCTCAATTTGTGGCTAGAGATGAGGCACTAGCAGGTCATGGTGGAGAAACTAATATTGTTAGTAAACTTGGTGCACATGAGTTTCTTCGGTTATCTTTAGAATCAGATGGGTTAGCCTGGAGTTCTTTGCAAGCACAAAAAACATTAAGGGCACTGATATCAGTTGGCTATATAAATATCAAGCCTGGTGATTCGCTGGTTCATTTTCCATGTCTACGAACTTTACATATATGCTCTGCAGATGTCGTAGCATTGCTTGAATCTTTGCATGAACTCAAGCACCTGAGGTACTTATCCTTGGAAAACACTGATATATCTAGTCTGCCTGATAGCATTGGAATGATAAAATTCTTGCAGTACATTAGCCTTGATGGATGCGAACAATTTGTGAAAGTTCCACATAGCATTTTGAAGTTAGGTCAGCTAAGGCATCTTAACTTTAATATGACTAGTATAGAAGGCATACCTAGGGGGTTTTGTGCTCTAACAAACTTGAGGGCATTAAAAGGGTTTCCAGCCCAAGTGGATGGTGATTGGTGCAGTTTGGAAGAGTTGGGCCCTCTTTCTCATCTCAGGGAACTTGGAATACATGGACTGGAGAATGTAATTTTGTCCTCGTCTACAACAAAGGCAAAGCTTGGCGATAAGGTGCATCTTACCTCCCTATTCTTAAGTTGTGGTCCGAATAGTATATTAGCAAATGGTGACCTGATTAAAGACGGAGATAGTGTCTCTGAGGAAGAACAACAACAAATCGAGAAGGTGTTTGATGAGCTCTGCCCTCCGCCCAGGTTAGAAAATCTTGACATCAAAGGATATTATGGTCGATGGCTCCCAAGGTGGATGATGTCATCATCAGTTGTGCCCCTCAAGAGCTTGAGGTTTCTGTTCATTACTGATGTATTATGCAGACAACTTCCTGATGGCTTGTCTCAGCTCCCTTATTTGGAGTTTATTCAGATCTACCGTGCTCCAGCCATCAAGCGCATTGGACCTGATTTCCTGCAGTCCTACCATCACCATAGTGCTAGCTCCTCCCAAATGGTGGCTGGGTTTCCGAAGTTGCGTGAGATGAATTTAATAGGATGGTGGGATGGGAGGAGTGGCAGTGGGAGGAGCAAGTGCAAGCCTTTCCTGTCTTGCAGGAACTTTTTCTAAGCCAATGCAAATTGAAGTGTCTTCCTCCTGGCCTTGCCTCCCAGGCAAGGGCTTTGAATAAATTATCCGTGCGATATGTCCAGGGTCTCATATCTCTAGAGAACTTTTCATCTCTGGTTGAGCTGGGTCTGAATGAAGACCTTGACCTGGAGAGGATTACTAATCTTCCCAGACTGCAGAAGCTTACCATCGAAGAGTGCCCGGAGCTGAAGGTGTTGGAGGGTGTTCCTGCACTCCAGAGGCTCGTACTTGCGGAAGAAGACATGGAGTCACTCCCAGAATACATGGGAGGTATAAACCCAAGGCATTTGGAGCTATACTGCAGCCTAGAGCTGCTCATTTCCATAGCAGCAGGACAATCTGGCCCTGAATGGGACATGTTCAGCCATGTTGAGCATGTCAAGGCATATGCACGTGAAGGAGATAATAGAAAGAAATGGTATGTCTTGTACATAGCTAACCCCTTCAACTTGGAGACAAATGTCAGCCGCTCTTTCATGTCCAGAGGTAATTTAGCATTGCTCGTTCATCTTAATTTGTCTATTTCTTCTGGTTACTTGAACTGTTCTCTTTGTTTTCTACCTGTCATCGACATGTTTTGAGTTTGAATATATTCCCAACATTCTCATTCCTTTTGGATACACCCTTCTAGAGTAGAGAACAAAAAGACTAGTTGACACAATGTCAGCATAGATGTATTACTGTAAATAGATGGCTAGCTTCTGGAGCAACCTTTTGAGTACAACGTTGTAGAGCAAGACAACCAAAAACATTGGTAGTAATATCAATGTATATGCATTGCTGTAAAGAAAATAGCCATTAGACGACTAGCTTCTTATAGTTTTGTTATAGCTATTTATTGACCAATAGCATGATCTGGCTGCACGCCCTCATGTTGTTAATTACTTTTTGCTCTCACTTTTTCTCTTAGGTTACATCCAGATTAAAAATGAACAGTAATATCATTATGATTAATTAATTATAGCTCATATGTGATATGTGGATCTCACTATTTTTTTAACACTACCACAGTTGGGCTCTTGCCTTGCAAGTTTTGAATTGTGTAATAACTTTTATGCTTTCTTCTCATGCAGGAACCTGATCTTCTTTTGAGGAAGCTCAAAGATTTGAGTCTTCCTTCAAAATAACAAGAAAAACATTTAGCTAAATCTGCAGCCTGGTGAAGGTGTCGTCACTGGAAGATATGAACAAGACACCTTTGTTGACGGGAGGGTGATGTCTTTACAAGATTGAGTAGCCAATGCTCTGAGAAGGTTGTACTCTAATGAGCCACTGGAGACCATATGGTCCTCTATTGGTGTGAACAAGTCAACTCTCTTGTTGATAACCGAAAGGTTTGTTGCTGTTGTGTGCAACCGAGCAGAGCACCATCTGTACTGGGCAGACTCCAGTGAAATGGAGAAGATCAAATCCATGTTTGAAAAGATCCATCATATGCATATCTGTTGCGGTGTTATATGTACTACTCACATCCCATTTGTACCAACTGCTCCAAACATTGAGAAGAATGACATCACTCAGATGCAAGTCATGGTTGATCCAAGGATGAGGTTCATGGATGATTGGTTTGGACCGGCAGATAGCAAGAACCAGTTGAGCCTATTGCATGACTCTGAAATCTTCAAGGAGTCTGAGAAGGGTGATTGGCTGAACGGCATCAAGTTGAAGGTAGCGGTAGATGGATCAGAAGTTGGGGAATAATTAACTGGTGATGTTTTTTTAGAAATGGAGGAGGACCCCCGTCCTCTGTATCTGGAGGATGCATGCAGCCATTTTATTAAAAATTCACATAAGACCTTACAAAGTCATACAACAGTAAACCTAAAGCCACCGTCTAGGAAACATCTGTCGCTACTCCTATCCAGTTGATGTAGGGATGCTTATAGTCTGGACCTAATACCAAACAGACCTCGCAGCCAAACCTAACATCTAAGACGTGAGAATTAACTGGCGATGTAGGATGCCCTTTTCTCATGTGGCTATTCACACCTTACCAGGCAGAAGACCTCCCACAGCCCAAGGCCGATTTCAACAAGAGACACTCTGCAACCACAACCTGTGCGCTGGAGGCACTTGTAAGGTTTGCAGACACATGGAAGTACCTGCAGGGAGAGACGTCCTGCGCTATCAATCGTGACATAATCCATGCCTGCTGCATATTGCATAACATAGTCATAGATATGGAGGATGATGCAGCCATGCCGAGGCCTGACACTGAGTATCTGAATTACTGTTAGGAAGTGAGCCAGTTAGAAAATTAGGATGCCATTAGAGCAAGGGAATTTATTCCTCATGTTGCTTACATCCTTCATCTGTTTAGTCGGCCCGATGCATGCAGAGGAGGACCATGAAGTGGATGCGTCAGGCTTAGAACAACAAGCAGAGACAACAACAACAGAGGAAGAGAGGCAATGTTAGGTACATTTTCCTACTTCATTCTAGGCACATGCTGTCTTTTAAGTCTTGTTATTTCCTCAATTCCAGCAATATCAAACTACTAGCAATGTGTTAAGCAAAACACTAGTATCTACTAGTTGAAACTCTTGTGTAGTTCATTTAATAGCATTATGATTCAGACAAAAAATAAACTTAGCTGATATACTGTGCGTGGAAATGAAAATTATTGATATATTAAACCCTGGTGCTTGGTCGTTCATCTGATATAATTAAAACATTTGGTTTGATCAGGTGTAAGGGAAGATCACATCAGTTCTACTGGTTGGAGCTTTAGAATGCATGAATCGAGAGAAGCCCGGTTTTATCAGGTGAAAGGGAAGCCGACATCAATCCTACTGGTTGGAGCTTTAGATTGCATGAATCCAGAGAAGCCCGGTTTGATCAAGTGAAAGGGAAGCCGACATCGATCCTGAGCTTTAGAATGCCTGAATCCAGAGAAGCCCTTGGAATGGAGCCAAAGGACCAACTTGGTGTTGCAGCAGGAATTGAGGTTGAATGTTTTCTTAAGTCTGGTCATGTATCTATTAGGCAAAGACAAGTACTATTATGTACGTAGTCTGTACTTTATGTGTGTGCAATAAGCTTTAACTGACAATGTGGCTAGCTGCTTGGAGACTATCTGTAGTTTTCGTCCATCAGTTGATGCAAACTGAAGAATTTGTAGACAATGTCGTTTTTGTTTCCTCGTTTCCATGGAATTTATATATACTAGTAATTGGCACGTGCTTTGCACGTTTATAGCATGCATGTCAACGATTCATGTTGACTTCTTCAATTTTTAAATAGCTATAACTCATTATTTATTTTTCCTAGTCATGCAACCATTTATGCTTTCCATTAGCTATAACTCATTTTCGGGATGTTGCTCTCCATTAGCTCGAGATGTTTTTTAGCAAATATTTATGTTTTTTTAGCAAGGCTCTGGCATCAACGCGCAGGACATCATCTTATTTCTCAAAATATATATGCTTGATAAACGCACTTGACTATAATTATCTTTTTTGCTTATATACAATTTCTTATGTCGCATTTTCCCTTTCTTTGAGTGTATATTGTGGAAACTATTATGTCGGTTCAGATCTTCGGAACATGGCGGCCAATGCATCCGAATTGGAAAATCAATTAAAAAAATAAAGATTCAAAACTTTTTGAAACTTATTTAACAAACATGACCTAACATAATACTCATGTAAAAAGTTTCACAGGGGAATGACTGTCGTGGTATCCTTGGCAATAAAAAACCACAAGTCCAAAAAATATGAATAGTAACTTTTATATAGTACGTATCAGTTTTGTTTTTTCCCTTGTCTAGAACACCACGCTTACACGTGCAATGCAGGTCTACCATCGTGGAGTGATTTTCTTTTTGAGGAACTTGCCGAATGTAAGTATTGCTTTTTTAGGCAATTTAGCAAGTATGGCTGAGGTAGAGTATGGAAGCCCGGCCTCATGACACGGAGAAGAATTTCCAAATTTTGCCTTGGGCTTAGGACGTCCTCCACTCACTCAATCTGCAACATGGCCCGAGATGTATCACGTGTTGGGCCTCTTTTCTGGGAAGTGGGAGGCGATGGTTCGAGAACACTGTGGAGTTTTTCCCTCAAAAAAAAAGAGAACACCGTGGAGTTTGTTACGTTCTACTACTGTTCATCACGAATGGCACAGCTGCCAGCCATTAGATTTAGCACACCAATGGTTACGATTGATGCTCCAGATCCAATTCAAATCTGGTACACTTTTATTTATACTTCTATATAGTGTATCAATATCACCTCATATGAACAGTAGGATCTTTCCTATCTGACGGCCCACATTAATTGTCTTTGGTTAGAGGACAACGTGACTTCAACTTAGACCGTCGAATTAATTAATCGAATGGCCAATAATGCAGGGATTCGCTGCAGCCACGCCACTATGCTGCAGCATGCCCCCTCTCTGAACCGGCCTGTACGTACGGATGATTCTTCTCTGTCCCGAAAGTTCTGGCATGCTCACGTGTAGTATAGCAAGCAAACAGGAGAGATAGAGATTAAAATATTCTGGCATGCTCACGTCAGTCGTATTATTAGCGACATGCAGCGGTACAGCATCCGGAAAGATGCGTACTTTTCTTTTTGTCAAATTAGAGAACTGCAAGTAAAACAAAGGGAATGTGATAGATGTTGGGACTTAATATCTTTTACCTTCACTTAATAGATCCATTTTACAAATGTTATGACATGGTTTTCCCTTTGTTTTTATTTAAAAAATTGTATATTTGAACCGATTTAACATATGTAATCGTCGTTCAAATAATCATCTAATGTATAACGATAAATAAGAGACTTAATATTCTCTACACTGCCCAGTCTATAAACCAATGATGCATTCGTACATTTTTATGTATGTTGTATTGTTGATAATTAATTAATAAAGTAATGAGTTGCATGAGTCTCCATGTTTATGCATGTTTTGGATCTTACTTGAAGCAAATATAAGTTAATGAATACCAAATAAAAATATTCTTATGTCCAGCAGTTGTCTCCAAGATGTAACATTTCAGAACACGTGCATAGGACGTGCCATTTACTAGTATATAATAATAGTAGTATAGATATAGATATAGATTATGTATTGTGCCATTAAGCATTTGAAGTGCACCCAGAATTCTTGATATGACCTGAGTAAATTGGATTTAGCTGGAGCAGATCTACTGCGTATGCTGCTTAGCAGTACGGCAAGTGTATACCCTGTGTATTTTGAATACAAGTAGAAGCTCCTAAAGACCTCCAGTGGTCTCACCCATTTGGCTTGCGTTCATCATTGTTGAGTATTATAATTATTAGGAAAGCTACGATAGTTAGGATATTATTCTACCTTACCTTGTACCCAAAATGATCGTGTATTTTTATATATATGCCTATGAGGCTCAAGCAAAAAAATCAACTATTCCACCAAATCCCTCTCTTTCTTCTAACATGGTATCAGCCTTACCTCGATCATAAAGCCTAGCCGCCGCTGCTTCCGCACCCGCGCGCCGCCCCCGGGGCGTCGGCCTCCATAACCGCCGTCAGGGGCCGCGCCGCCCGTGCCTAGGGTTCGTCCCCCGGTCATGTTGGCCGGCTGCCCTAGAGAGTCTTTTTCCCGAGCTCTGGCTCCGGGCTTTTCTCTCTCCCGCCGCCTTCGACCCCCGTCGCGCGCCTCTACTCCAACACCGGCGCGACCGGCCGGCCTTTCTTGACCCGGCGGCCATGCGCGCCGAGGTGGCCCGTCAGGGCCAGCTGTCGTCCGCGCGTCGGCCCGCCATCGCCCTGCGCTGGCCGTCGCCTTCCTGCTCTGACCAGACTCCTGCATCATCCCCACCCAGCGGCCTCGCACGATGCGGCAGCCCATCACAGCCGTCGTTCGCGCACCGGCCCGCCCGTTGATCCACGCCGTCCATCGCCACCTGCCTCCGCCGCGTCTGCACAACGGCCCTATGGTGTGCCTCGCCGGCCTCGTCCCCGGCTGCGTCGGGCTCGTCGGCTGCCTCGAGCTTGGGCGCCGCTGCTCCATTGGTCGCTCGGGCCTCGCTGCCCGGGCGCCGGCATTGCTTGGGCAGCCCGGGTACGTGCCGGTGCTGACGCGCTCGTCCGCACGTCATCCTACGTTGTCCGTCTTCGCCGGCTTCATCTTGGACTTCGCCGCCACCCCACCTCCACCGAGCGGCGACCCTGACCTCGCGCGCGATCGGCTTGATCACTCGCTCGCCGCCACGATCCGCCCCATCTACGCCGCGCGACTGACCTTGCCCGTCGGTTACGCGCGCCTCCGCAAGTCCTGTGAAGACCGTCCCGAGTACAGCGCGCCTCTTCACCGATCGAGCATCGGGCTGCCGTTGCGTCGCCCCGTCGAGCCGCAGCGCCGCCGCCCCGTGGTTCTCCTTGCGGCTGCATCGACTCGCGAGTCGCCGCTGCGTCCACTACAAAAAAGTACACTTCCGTGATGATACGTGTTTGTCACAGTAGGTCACGTTTTCTGTCATGCATGTATATCCATGACAAATTATGACAGAATCAAGATAGTCATACCAGTGCTGTCGTAGAAGTGTTCCATGACATTACCAAAATTATCATCACGGAAGTGTCCACTTCCATGACGATAAATTGCGCGTCACAGAAGTGCTTTCGTCAAGGGTGACCGACACGTGGCATCCACCGTAACGGAACGCTGTTAAGCTATCGGGTCCGGTTTTGGATCCGATAACCCGTTAACAGCCTGGACCAATGGGGATTTTCCACGTGTAAAATCATCAATGGCCGGAGAAAACACGTGTTGCCTCACCGTTGGGACAGATGGCATCCACTCATTGGACAGGAGGCGCCTATGATAGGTCGACACGTGGCACGGCCCAACAGTGGCCCATTCCGGTGAAAAAGGCTGCCCCAGTAAAAAATAGCAGGCCGGCCCATATAAGGCCTACTTGTGTCAGGTCCATTTAAGACCACGACCCATACGAGATGTGCCAATTCGGCCTGTCAACGGCCCATTAAAGATTTGACACCATTGCAGCCCATCGTTAGTTCGAGCCCGTTAACAGCCCGCTATATATTTGGGCTCAATATCGGCCCGATGATATTTCGGCCTGTTAACGGCCCATTCAGTGGATGGGCCAATTTTCACGATGTACATCTTTCGGCCTTTTAGCGACCCATTTAAATATTGGGCTAATTTCCGGCCCGGTGTGTCTTTCAGCCTGTTGACGGCCCATAAATCAGTTGGGCCATTTGTAGTCGGACCTGAGTTTCGGCCTTTTAGCGACCCATTTAAGTGTTGGGCCAATTTCCGGCCCGGTGTGTCTTTCAGCCTAGTGACGGCCCATATATCTGTTGGGCCATTTGTAGTCGGACCTGAGTTTTGGCCTTTTAGCGACCCATTTAAGTGTTGGGCCAATTCCCGGCCCTGTGTGCCTTTCAACCTGTTAATGGACCATAATGAGTTGGGCCATTTGTAGTCGGACATGAGGTTTGGCCTTTTAACGGCCCATGCCCTTCATGGTCCAATACCAGCCCGGTTTCTCTTTCGGCCTGCTGAAGGCCCACAACACAGTTGGGCCATTTACAATACGACCTAACTTTCGGCCTCTTAGCGGCCCATGCTCTTCATGGTCCAGTACAAGCCCGCTGTCTCTTTCGGCCTGCTAAAGGCCCACAGTATAGTTGGGCCGTATGTAGCTCGAACTTAGTAACGGCCTGTTAAATCAATTGGGCCCACCTGTTGCCCGCTTTGATGTCAGCCTGTTAACGACCCGGGAGTTAAGAGGGCCAACCATTAACTTTCGGCCTGATAACGGCCCATTAACATAATGGGCCCACTAAAGTTCATACATGTCTTTAGGCCAAATTAGATAATTTGAGCCCATTACGACAAGCAATTATGCACACAGGACCAAAACCGATCAAGCAAAGGTACGGCATACAGGGAAAAATGTTGCACATCCAGCATATATTATAGGAAATTACATCCACTGGGCAATCAAAGATTGATGCCAGTGCAAATAAATGAACAGAACCTAACGATCTACAACGTCAGAATCTGCAACCTCAGCACGGATGACGCCCATAAGCATGTGGGCAAGTTCTTGCTGCTTTGCTACACTATCTCTGAAAACATTGATCAGTTGTTGTGTCGCACGACTCTGCACCTCTGATTCCTCCACCATTTCCATCATTCCTTCAGCCATTAATTGGTTCACAAACATACATTTTTTCCTTTGCATTCGAGACAGAGGATACTGAACAGATTCAGATGGCGATTTTGGTAGGCTTGTATTATTGATAGTGGAGAGTGTCTCGACCACTGCATCATAACATAAATTAGGAGGGAACCAAACAGATTAATCATGAGTTATTGGCATATTACCTGGCCTAGATTTATTGGAAAGAAACAATGGGGTTGCCTTGCTGTTTTCAGAGTTCGTCTTCTTATCTTCAGCAGCCTGCACCAAATTAAGACACTAGGATTGCTATCATTGGCCAAGTCAGATAATAGGAAAGCAACATTGGCACAACGTGTTGGAAATATGCCCTAGAGGCAATAATAAATGGTTATTATTATATTTCTTTGTTCATGGTAATTGTCTATTGTTCACGCTATAATTGTGTTATCCGGAAATCGTAATGCATGTGTGAATACATAGACCACAACGTGTCCCTAGTAAGCCTCTAGTTGACTAGCTCGTTGATCAACAGATAGTCATGGTTTCCTAACTATGGACATTGGATGTCGTTGATAACGGGATCACATCATTAGGAGAATGATGTGATGGACAAGACCCAATCCTAAGCATAGCATAAAAGATCGTGTAGTTTCGTTTGCTAGAGCTTTTCCAATGTCAAGTATATTTTCCGTAGACCATGAGATCGTGCAACTCCCGGATACCGTAGGAGTGCTTTGGGTGTGCCAAACGTCACAACGTAACTGGGTGACTATAAAGGTGCACTACGGGTATCTCCGAAAGTGTCTGTTGGGTTGGCACGGATCGAGACTGGGATTTGTCACTCCGTGTGACGGAGAGGTATCTCTGGGCCCACTCGGTAATGCATCATCATAATGAGCTCAATGTGACTAAGGCGTTAGTCACGGGATCATGCATTGCGGTACGAGTAAAGAGACTTGCCGGTAACGAGATTGAACAAGGTATTGGGATACCGATGATCGAATCTCGGGCAAGTAACATACCGATTGACAAAGGGAATTGCATACGGGATTGATTGAATCCTCGACATCGTGGTTCATCCGATGAGATCATCGTGGAACATGTGGGAGCCAACATGGGTATCCAGATCCCGCTATTGGTTATTGACCGGAGAGGCGTCTCGGTCATGTCTGCATGTCTCCCGAACCCGTAGGGTCTACACACTTGAGGTTCGGTGACGCTAGGGTTGTAGAGATATGAGTATGCGGAAACCCGAAAGTTGTTCGGAGTCCCGGATGAGATCCCGGACGTCACGAGGAGTTCCGGAATGGTCCGGAGGTGAAGAATTATATATAGGAAGTCCAGTTTCGGCCACCGGGAAAGTTTTGGGGGTTATCGGTATTGTACCGGGACCACCGGAAGGGTCCCGGGGGTCCACCGGGTGGGCCACCTGTCCCGGAGGGCCCCATGGGCTGAAGTGGGAAGGGAACCAGCCCATAGTGGGCTGGGGCGACCCCCATGGGCCTCCCCCCTGCGCCTAGGGTTGGAAACCCTAGGGTGGGGGGGCGCCCCACTTTACTTGGGGGGTAAGTTACCCCCTGGCTGCCACCCCCCCATCCAGATGGGTTCTGGCCGGCGCCCCCCCTCCCAGGGGGCCTATATAAAGGGGGGGAGGGAGGGCAGTAGTATTACAGCCTTGGGCGCCTCCCTCCTCCCCTGCTACACCTCTCCCTCTCGTAGAAGCTCGGCGAAGCCCTGCCGAGACCTGCTACATCCACCACCACGCCGTCGTGCTGCTGGATCTCCATCAACCTCTCCTTCCCCTTGCTGGATCAAGAAGGAGGAGACCTCCCTGCACCGTACGTGTGTTGAACGCGGAGGTGTCGTCCGTTCGGCACTCGGTCATCGGTGAGTTGAATCACGGCGAGTACGACTCCGTCATCCACGTTCATTGGAACGCTTCCGCTCGCGATCTACAAGGGTATGTAGATGCACTCCTTTCCCCTCGTTGCTAGTATACTCCATAGATGGATCTTGGTGAGCGTAGGAAAATTTTAAAATTATGCTACGATCCCCAACAGTGGCATCATGAGCCAGGCCTATGCGTAGTTACTATGCACGAGTAGAACACAAAGCAGTTGTGGGCGTTGATGTTGCCAATTCTTCTTGCCGCTACTAGTCATATCTTGTTTCGGCGGTATTGTAGGATGAAGCCTCCCGGACCGACCTTACACGTACGCTTACGTGAGACAGGTTCCACCGACTGACATGCACTAGTTGCATAAGGTGGCTAGCGGGTGTCTGTCTCTACTACTTTAGTCGGAACGGATTCGATGAAAAGGGTCCTTATGAAGGGTAAATAGAAATTGGCAAATCACGTTCTGGTCATACGTAGGTAAGAAACGTTCTTGCTAGAAACCTACAAACCACGTAAAAACTTGCAACAACAATTAGAGGACGTCTAACTTGTTCTTGCAGCATGTGTTATGTGATGTGATATGGCCAGAAGATGTGATGAATGATATATGTGATGTATGAGATTGATCATATTCTTGTAATAGGAATCACGACTTGCATGTCGATGAGTATGACAACCGACAGGAGCCATAGGAGTTGTCTTTATTATTTTGCATGACCTGCGTGTCATTGAATAACGCCATGTAAATTACTTTACTTTGTTTCTAAACGCATTAGCCATAGAAGTAGAAGTAATCGTTGGCGTGACGACTTCATGAAGACACAATGATGGAGATCATGATGATGGAGATCATGGTGTCATGCCGGTGACGAAGATGATCATGGTGCCCCGAAGATGGAGATCAAAGGAGCAAATGATATTGGCCATATCATGTCACTATTTGATTGCATGTGATGTTTATCATGTTTTTGCATCTTATTTGCTTAGAATGACGGTAGTAAGTAAGATGATCCCTTATGATAATTTCAAGAAAGTGTTCCCCCTAACTGTGCACCGTTGCGAAGGATCGTTGTTTCGAAGCACCACGTGATGATCGGGTGTGATAGATTCTAACGTTCGCACACAACGGGTGAGGACGAGCCTAGCATGTACAGACATGGCCTCGGAACACACGCAATACACTTAGGTTGACTTGACGAGCCTAGCATGTACAGACATGGCCTCGGAACACGGAGGACCGAAAGGTCGAGCATGAATCGTATAGAAGATACGATCAACATGGAGATGTTCACCGATCTTGACTAGTCCGTCTCACGTGATGATCGGACAGGGCCTAGTTAACTCGGATCATGTTTCACTTAGATGACTAGAGGGATGTCTATCTGAGTGGGAGTTCATTGAATAATTTGATTAGATGAACTTAATTATCATGAACTTAGTCTAAAATCTTTACACTATGTCTTGTAGATCAAATGGCCCACGTTGTCCTCAATTTCAACGCATTCCTAGAGAAAACCAAGCTGAAAGATGATGGCAGTAACTATACGGACTGGGTCCGAAACCTGAGGATCATCCTCATAGCTGCCAAGAAAGATTATGTCTTAGAAGCACCGCTAGGTGAAGCACCAATCCCAGAGAAACAAGACGTTCTGAACGCTTGGCAATCACGTGCTGATGATTACTCCCTCGTTTAGTGCGGCATGCTTTACAGCTTAGAACCGGGTCTCCAAAAGCGTTTTGAGCAACACGGAGCATATGAGATGTTCGAAGAGCTGAAAATGGTTTTCCAAGCTCATGCCCGGGTCGAGAGATATGAAGTCTCCGACAAGTTCTTCAGCTGTAAGATGGAGGAAAACAGTTCTGTCAGTGAGCACATACTCAAAATGTCTACCAAATAAAACACAAGTCTGAAACCTTTGAAAAGTTCAAGGAATTTCAGAGTGAGGTTGAGAATCAACGTGACAGGAAAATAAAATTCTTACGATCAGATCGTGGTGGAGAATATTTACGTCACGAATTTGGTGCGCACTTAAGGAAATGTGGAATCGTTTCACAACTCACGCCGCCTGGAACACCTCAGCGAAACGGTGTGTCCGAACGTTGTAATCGCACTCTATTGGATATGGTGCGATCTATGATGTCTCTTACCGATTTACCGCTCTCATTTTAGGGCTATGCTTTAGAGACTGCCGCATTCACTTTAAATAGGGCTCCGTCGAAATCCGTTGAGACGACACCGTATGAATTATGGTTTGGGAAGAAACCTAAGCTGTCGTTTCTAAAAGTTTGGGGATGCGATGCTTATGTCAAGAAACTTCAACCTGAAAAGCTCGAACCCAAGTCGGAAAAATGCGTCTTCATAGGATACCCTAGGGAAACCATTGGGTATACCTTCTACCTCAGATCCGAAGGCAAGATCTTCGTTGCCAAGAACGGGTCCTTTCTGGAGAAGGAGTTTCTCTCGAAAGAATTGAGTGGGAGGAAAGTGGAACTTGATGAGGTGATAGTCACCCCTTCCGAACCGGAAAGTAGCGCAGCACGGGAAAATGTTCCTGTGGTGCCTACACCGACTGGGGAGGAAGTTAATGATGATGATCATGAAGCTTCGGATCAAGTTACTACTGAACTTCGTAGGTCCACAAGGACACGTTCCGCACCAGAGTGGTACGGCAACCCTGTCCTGGAAATCATGTTGTTAGACAACGGTGAACCTTCGAACTATGAAGAAGCGATGGCGGGCCCGGATTCCGACAAATGGCTAGAAGCCATGAAATCCGAGATAGGATCCATGTATGAAAACGAAGTATGGACTTTGACTGACTTGCCCGATGATCGGCGAGCCATAGAAAATAAATGGATCTTTAAGAAGAAGACAGACGCAGATGGTAATGTGACCATCTATAAGGCTCGACTTGTCGCTAAGGGTTATCGACAAGTTCAAGGGGTTGACTACGATGAGACTTTCTCACCGGTAGCGAAGCTGAAGTCCGTCCGAATAATGTTAGCAATTGCCGCATACTATGATTATGAGATATGGCAGATGGACGTCAAAACGGCATTCCTTAACGGCTTCCTTAAGGAAGAGTTGTATATGATGCAGCCGGAAGGTTTTGTCGTTCCTAAGAATGCTAACAAGGTATGCAAGCTCCAGCGCTCAATTTATGGGCTGGTGCAAGCATCTCGGAGTTGGAACATTCGCTTTGATGAGATGATCAAAGCGTTTGGGTTTACACAGACTTATGGAGAAGCCTGTGTTTACAAGAAAGTGAGTGGGAGCTCTGTAGCATTTCTCATATTATATGTGGATGACATACTATTGATGGGAAATGATATAGAATTCTTGGAAAGTATAAAGGCCTATTTGAGTAAGTGTTTTTCAATAGGACCTTGGAGAAGCTGCTTATATATTAGGCATCAAGATCTATAGAGATAGATCAAGACGCCTCATTGGTCTTTCACAGAGTACATACCTTGACAAGATATTGAAGAAGTTCAATATGGACCAGTCCAAGAAGGGGTTCTTGCCTGTATTGCAAGGTGTGCAATTGAGCACGGCTCAATGCCCGACCACGGCAGAAGATAGAGAAAAGATGAGTGTCATCCCCTATGCCTCGGCCATAGGGTCTATTATGTATGCCATGCTGTGTACCAGATCTGATGTAAACCTTGCCGTAAGTTTGGTAGGAAGGTACCAAAGTAATCCCGGCATGGAACACTGGACAGCGGTCAAGAATATCCTAAAGTACCTGAAAAGGACTAAGGATATGTTTCTCGTTTATGGAGGTGACGAAGAGCTCGTCGTAAAGGGTTACGTCGACGCTAGCTTCGACACAGATCTGGATGACTCGAAGTCACAAACCGGATACGTGTATATTTTGAATGGAGGAGCAGTAAGCTGGTGCAGTTGCAAGCAAAGCGTCGTGGCGGGATATACATGTGAAGCGGAGTACATGGCAGCCTCGGAGGCAGCACAGGAAGCAGTCTGGATAAAGGAGTTCATTACCGACCTAGGGGTGATTCCCAATGCGTCGGGCCCGATGACTCTCTTCTGTGACAACACTGGAGCTATTGCCCTTGCAAAGGAGCCTTGGTTTCACAGGAAGACCAGGCATATCAAGCGTCGCTTCAACTCCATTCGTGAAAGTGTTCAAAATGGAGACATAGATATTTGTAAAGTACATACGGACCTGAATGTAGCAGATCCGTTGACTAAACCTCTCCCTAGAGCAAAACATGATCAACACCAGGACGCAATGGGTGTTCGATTCACCACAATGTAACTAGATTATTGACTCTAGTGCAAGTGGGAGACTGTTGGAAATATGCCCTAGAGGCAATAATAAATGGTTATTATTCTTTTTCTTTGTTCATGGTAATTGTCTATTGTTCACGCTATAATTGTGTTATCCGGAAATCGTAATGCATGTGTGAATACATAGACCACAACGTGTCCCTAGTAAGCCTCTAGTTGACTAGCTCGTTGATCAACAGATAGTCATGGTTTCCTGACTATGGACATTGGATGTCGTTGATAACGGGATCACATCATTAGGAGAATGATGTGATGGACAAGACCCAATCCTAAGCATAGCATAAAAGATCGTGTAGTTTTGTTTGCTAGAGCTTTTCCAATGTCAAGTATGTTTTCCTTAGACCATGAGATCGTGCAACTCCCGGATACCGTAGGAGTGCTTTGGGTGTGCCAAACGTCATAACGTAACTGGGTGACTATAAAGGTGCACTACGGGTATCTCCGAAAGTGTCTGTTGGGTTGGCACGGATCGAGACTGGGATTTGTCACTCCGTGTGACGGAGAGGTATCTCTGGGCCCACTCGGTAATGCATCATCATAATGAGCTCAATGTGACTAAGGCGTTAGTCACGGGATCATGCATTGCGGTACGAGTAAAGAGACTTGCCGGTAAAGAGATTGAACAAGGTATTGGGATACCGACGATCGAATCTCGGGCAAGTAACATACCGATTGACAAAGGGAATTGCATACGGGATTGATTGAATCCTCGACATCGTGGTTCATCCGATGAGATCATCGTGGAACATGTGGGAGCCAACATGGGTATCCAGATCCCGCTGTTGGTTATTGACCGGAGAGGCGTCTCGGTCATGTCTGCATGTCTCCCGAACCCGTAGGGTCTACACACTTGAGGTTCGGTGACGCTAGGGTTGTAGAGATATGAGTATGCGGAAACCCGAAAGTTGTTCGGAGTCCCAGATGAGATCCCGGACGTCACGAGGAGTTCCGGAATGGTCCGGAGGTGAAGAGTTATATATAGGAAGTCCAGTTTCGGCCACCGGGAAAGTTTTGGGGGTTATCGGTATTGTACCGGGACCACCGGAAGGGTCCCGGGGGTCCACCGGGTGGGGCCACCTTTCCCGGAGGGCCCCATGGGCTGAAGTGGGAAGGGAACCAGCCCATAGTGGGCTGGGGCGCCCCCCATGGGCCTCCCCCCTGCGCCTAGGGTTGGAAACCCTAGGGTGGGGGGGGGGCGCCCCACTTGACTTGGGGGGTAAGTTACCCCCTGGCTGCCGCCCCCCCATCTAGATGGGTTCTGTCTAGCGCCCCCCCTCCCAGGGGGCCTATATAAAGGGGGGAGGGAGGGCAGTAGTATTACAGCCTTGGGCGCCTCCCTCCTCCCCTGCTACACCTCTCCCTCTCGCAGAAGCTCGGCGAAGCCCTGCCGAGACCCGCTACATCCACCACCACGCCCTCGTGCTGCTGGATCTCCATCAACCTCTCCTTCCCCTTGCTGGATCAAGAAGGAGGAGACGTCGCTGCACCATACGTGTGTTGAACGCGGAGGTGCCGTCCGTTCGGCACTCGGTCATCGGTGATTTGAATCACGGCGAGTACGACTCCGTCATCCACGTTCATTGGAACGCTTCCGCTCGCGATCTACAAGGGTATGTAGATGCACTCCTTTCCCCTCGTTGCTAGTATACTCCATAGATGGATCTTGGTGAGCGTAGGAAAATTTTAAAATTATGCTACGATCCCCAACACAACGAACGTTATGGCAACTAGCCAACACCAAATTAACACAATATGGCACGGCTATCATCAGCCAGGTAAGGTAATACGAAAGCAACATTGACACAATGAATGAATTGTTGGAAATATGCCCTAGAGGCAATAATAAAATGGTTATTATTATATTTCATAGTTCATGATAATTGTCTATTGTTCATGCTATAATTGTGTTATCCGGAAATCGTAATACATGTATGAATACATAGACCGCAACGTGTCCCTAGTAAGCCTCTAGTTGACTAGCTCGTTGATCAACAGATAGTCATGGTTTCCTGACTATGGACATTGGATGTCATTGATGACGGGATCACATCATTAGGAGAATGATGTGATGGACAAGACCCAATCCTAAGCATAGCACAAAGATCGTGTAGTTCATTTGCTAGAGCTTTTCCAATGTCAAGTATCATTTCCATAGACCATGAGATCATGTAACTCCCGGATGCCATAGGAGTGCTTTGGGTGTGCCAAACGTCACAACGTAACTGGGTGACTATAAAGGTACACTACAGGTATGTCTGAAAGTGTCTGTTGGGTTGACACGGATCGAGACTGGGATTTGTCACTCCGTATGACGGAGAGGTATCTCTGGGCCCACTCGGTAATGCATCATCATAATGAGCTCAATGTGACTAAGGAGTTAGTCACGGGATCATGCATTACGGTACGACTAAAGTGACTTGCCGGTAACGAGATTGAACAAGGTATTGGGATACCGACGATCGAATCTCGGGCAAGTAACGTACCGATTGACAAAGGGAATTGTATACGGGATTGATTGAATCCTCGACATCGTGGTTCATCCGATGAGATCATCGTGGAACATGTGGGAGCCAACATGGGTATACAGATCCCGCTGTTGGTTATTGACCGGAGAGGCTTCTCGGTCATGTCTGCATGTCTCCCGAACCCGTAGGGTCTACACACTTAAGGTTCGGTGACGCTAGGGTTGTAGAGATATTAGTATGCGGAAACCCAAAAGTTGTTCGGAGTCCCGGATGAGATCCCGGACATCATGAGGAGTTCCGGAATGGTCCGGAGGTGAAAAATTATATATAGGAAGTCCAGTTTCGGCCACCGGGAAAGTTTCGGGGGTTATCGGTATTGTACCGGGACCATCGGAAGGGTCCCGGGGGTCCACTGGGTGGGGCCACCTATCCCGGAGGGCCCCATGGGCTGAAGTGGGAGGGGAACCAGCCCCTGGTGGGCTGGTGCGCCCCCCATGGGCCTCCCCCTGCGCCTAGGGTTAGAAACCCTGGGGGTGGGGGGCGCCCCACCTGACTTGGTGGGGAAGTTCCCCCCCCCCCCTTGGCCGCCTCCCCCCCATAGATGGGATCCCAGGCCGGCGCCCCCCCAGGGGGCCTATATAAAGGGGGGAGGGAGGGCGGCTGTACCCTACTCCCTGGCGCCTCCCTCTCCCTCCCGTGACACCTCTCTCTCCCGCTTGCGCTTGGCGAAGCCCTGCCGGGATCCCCGCTACTTCCACCACCACGCCGTCGTGCTGCTGGATCTCCATCAACCTCTCCTTTCCCCTTGCTGGATCAAGAAGGAGGAGACGTCGCTGCTCCGTACGTGTGTTGAACGCGGAGGTGCCGTCCGTTCGGCGCTCGGTCATCGGTGATTTGGATCACGACGAGTACGACTCCATCAACCCCGTTCACTTGAACGCTTCCGCTCGCGATCTACAAGGGTATGTAGATGCACTCCTTTCACCTCGTTGCTAGTAAACTCCATAGATGGATCTTGGTGATGCGTAGAAAATTTTAAAAATTCTGCAACGATCCCCAACATGAATGGGCAAGCAGAGCAGCACTACAATTCAGTAATGTGCATGATATGAGATAGTACACTCATGCAGCTCAGTATGCAAAACTACCAGGCAGTTTTCTTTACAAAAATCAACATTGGTGCCTTTAACATTTTGCTACAACTAATTTTAGATTAGACAAAGGTTGGATTCACGCCGATTAACAAAATACATGCTGATGTAAAAATATAGTGATATACAACATGTACTTACATCAACATTGGAGCACAGAGAATTCCCGCAAGATATTTTCCTCGAATACAATCCCAATGAAGGAAAGCTTCTATCATTTAACCTTATTTTCTAAAAGAGAGATGGGTAAGAAACATGTAGAAAAGATGATCAGAATGCTATAAAATTTCATGATGCGAGGATACGAACACGCTTCTTAGAATGGAGTTGACATTCTTTTGCTGGACTGGAGCGGACTAGTTCTTTGGCCACTGGAATCTGCTTATTATCATGGGAGTTGGGTTTCTCTGTGCTGGAGCAGTATCTATGAAAAATGGAGTTGGTTTATTATCTCCTGGCGTTTGGATCTTTTGCAAAGACCTGGTTTGTAACCCTTCAGATTCTAACATAGCCGTCTTCCCCTTGCATGCCTTATATAGAAGAATGGTGCTTCAATTATAAAACATGCCACAGCAGAGATGGAATAGGTACTGAAGAATAGAAAGGCATGACATATTGACATGTATTCCCTACATCCGGAAATAAATGGATGGGTCTAGACGTATTTCAGTTCTAGATACATCCAGTTTTATCCATTTCTGCGACATGTAACCCGGACGGAGGGAGTATGATGTAAGAGCTAGGGATACGACAGGACAACACAGTAAAAAAACACTGAAAACCCACTGCAGAACCAAAGTAATCAAACCCACTGATATGAGATAGTACACTCATGCAGCTCAGGATGCAAAACTACTAGGCATGCAGTTTTCCTTACAAAAATCAACATTGTGGCCTTTAATCATACATTTTGTTACAACTAAATTTAGATCGGATAAAGGTTGGATTCACGCCGATTAACAAAATACATGCTGATGTAAAAATATAGTGATATACAACAGGTACTTACATCTGCATTGGAGTACAGAGAATTCCTGCAAGAATCTTTCCTCACAGACGATACCAGTGCAAAAATTCTTCTATCTATTAAGCTTATTTTCTAAAAGAGAGATGGGTAAGAAACATGTAGAAAATATGATCAGCATGCTATAAAATTTCATGATGCAAGGATACACACACGCTTCTTAGAATGGAGTTGACATATTTTTGCTGGATTGGAGCGGACTAGTTTTTTGGCCATTGGAATCTGCTTATTATCAGTAGGAGTTGGGTTTCTTTGTGCTGGAGCAGTATCTATAAAAACTGGAGTTGGTTTATTATCTCCTGGCGTTTGGATCTTTTGCAAAGACCTGGTTTGTAACCCTTCAGATTCTAACATAGTCGTCTTCCCCTTGCATGCCTTGTATAGAAGAATGGTGCTTCAGTTATAAAACATGCTACAACAGAGAGATGGAATAGGTACCGAAGAATAGAAAGGCATGACATATTGACATGTATTCCCTCCATCCGAAAAAAATGGATGGGTCTAGGCGTATTTCAGTTCTAGATACATCCTTTTTATCCATTTCGGCAACATGTAATCCGGACGGAGGGACTATGGTGTAAGAGCTAGGGATACGACAGGACAACACAGTAAAAAAACACTAGTTGAATGTAAAACTGTATGCTAGCGGAATACGTACAGAAAAAACTAAGGCAACATACACGTGTATGATTGGGAAACTAAGATGGCATTGCAACAGAGCACTAGAACAACACTTCAATGTAAAAAAACATGGTATGGTAGATAGATGAAGTACATACTGATGAATAACAATGCATAAGATATTCAGAAGCATGATGTCCAAATTAAGCATATGGCATTGCGATAGAGTAGAATGACAGTACTTGAATTTGAAAACATGTTATCATGAATGGAATAGGTACTGAAAAACAGGAAGGCATGACATATTTACATGCATGATCAGCATGCTAAGCACATGGCATTGCAACAGAGTAGATACAATCCAGGACATTATATGCATGTTGTATCCATATCACGGGCCAAGTTAGAGCAAGGACCTTCTGGGGTGAAGAGGATTCAACATCTTTCTGCAAGTCTTCTGAAGAACTGCCTTTACATGTTCCATCATATTGGGTATCATTGACATCAAGTTTATTGGCCTTTACTTTGCTCCGTGAGGTTCTTGTGGATATATCAGTGTGTGCAATTATATCTGACATGCATGGAAGACAACTAGTAGTTAGATTTATGTAATGAGTGCCTGTAGGAGACGACATAAATAGTAGGACTGGGGTTAACTAGCAGCAACAGGTCCCAAAAACTAAAGGGAGAACACAGATGAAAGCTACAGAATATGTATCGTTTGTACTCGAGATTAACTAGATGGCACACAAAAGTATTAAAGAACAACATAGGTAATACTAGAAGTGGTATAATACTATAATCACTAGCATGTGGGATAGCATTGGCTGATGGATGATAACTATGGAACAACGTTACTTAAAGAATAAGTATCTTAGCTGAACTATGGAACAACGTTAACTCCTGAACAAGACCCGTAAGAGATCAGCATAAATATACAGTGAAATGTGATAATCTATTTTCCATGCTTAGATGAATAACAAAGCCATAAATGTTGCACACAAGTAAGATGAGGGTACAACCTATCTGGCCGCCATCCATAGGAGTGAGCATCATGTGCTGATTTGTCGATGGCCCTGCAGTTGTTGTGGCTGTCCATGTCGGGCACGCACATTCGATGCAGGGAACTGTTGAGTGGGGACTATAGCTCCCTTCTGGTGTATGCTTCCATTGTTGGAGCAGCTGCGCTGAGTCGGAAGACAGTGTGGCTGAAGATGCAGATAACGAATAATGTTAAGAACGACACATCTCTTTGATCTGAAGAAATACACTAAGAGATCAACAACAAGGTACGAGAGTGGTCACACGTGTGTTGACTGAGACTAAATTGGCGTCACATGATTTTATTTTATTTTGGTATTGTCCGATCTACGCCGGATGGCTTGATGGCCGTCTTGTGCCTCCCGGCTGACACAGTTAGGAATCTTCCCCGAAGAGCCAGCGACCGACGGCAGAGCATCTTGCCTCTGCCGTTCGTGGCCTCGGCCAAAACCCCGCTCCCCGCCCCACCGCATTGTCGTGGTTGCGCCGCCCCGGGGCCAATCCACAAAGACTCCCCGTCATCCCGATCCGGCGGCGGCAGTACCTTGAACCCACGCAACTCTAAGATAGCCATCTAAGCGCTGTTTCCACAGCGAACTTGCGGCCCCGCACCCTTACGTTAGACACCAGCCAACCGGCAGCCTAGGAGCTCCGCCGCCTCGAGGGGTGCTGCTTCCCATTGGGAATCGATTGGCCCAGAATAAAAATTCAGACAACTGACGCCTAAATAAAGCGATTTGAGATGAGGGTGCGACCTATCTGGCGGCATGGTGAAGTGGGCAGGTCCAGCTGCCGAGTCGGTAAGGCCGACGCGGTTGCGGTGGCCACCAGCGGCAGGGAAACATCGATGTCGCGACGGTCGACGGCTACGGGGAAGCAGCGCCGGGACTCTGGACGGATCCGAAGTTGGAGCCGCTCCGGCGCCGTGAACAACGGCGGGGGTGAATCGGCTCCGGTACGGTTCACGCGGCTGTCGTCGAGGCAGCTCCAGCAGCACGGAGTAAGAGGCACACGACCCAGTGCACGACGGCAAATGGACAGCGTCTCCGGCATTAGGGAGGAGGGCGGCTGTGAAATTGGTGCGGTGGGGGGCGCCATGGAGGAGGGGCTGAGGTTTCGCGGCTCGGGAGAAGGGAGCTTCCGGGGAGAAGGTGAT
>NC_057811.1:30315988-30316925 GCF_018294505.1 Triticum aestivum | reverse complement strand
AACCATGTTTTACGGACGCATTTGTCTGAAATGTGAGGGGGAGTTACAGTTCTACCCCTGCCTTTAGGTTTCTCGGCTTGGGTCTGTGTACTGAGGGTCGGGGATAGTAGAGTAACTTTGCTTCTCCCCAAATAGTGGGCGGGAGCGATTTCGTGCGAGGAGGGCGTGTTTTGAAATATAGTGGGCGCGCGCGATTTCGGGCGAGGAGAGCGTGTTTTGAAATAGTGGGCGTGAGCTATTTCGGGCGAGGAGAGCGTGTTTTGCGGACCATGGTTTATGAATTATTCGGCACATGTCATTTCGGCCGAGGAGAAGGCGCGCTTGGATGAAGTTACGAACCTACCCTCGATGCACAACGGGCCAATTAATGCGTCTCCCACATAGGACGGTAATTTCGCGTCTCCCATTTATTTGCTCGGGCGAATTCCACCGAGCAGAGGATGTTTAACGGTTCGTTCAAAATTTGGGAGAACGAGCATCCACGTCTACCTTAACAAGTCGATACGAATCAAATTTAGAAATATTAGCTTGCCACTTCTTTTTTAGATGGAGAGATGATGCTCGGGAGTAATGTGTTTTTACATGCTCGTTGCTAGCGATTTACTATATGACAAATAGTTGACCCACTCAAAAACGGGAATCAAACCCAAAATGAAATATCTCGATTCAATGAAATAGCTCGTTCACCAGGTCAAAATAGTGAACTAAATCCAAAATTGAACACCTCAATCGAATAGCATGTTGTACAGTATTATAGTACTCCATGAACATGTTGAAAGTCAAATTAATGAACTTGTTTGATATACGCATATATCCGTTCATGTGTGGATTGCAGACAACATGTTCTCCAATTTAAATATTTGAATGCAAGTTTATATCGAAACATGGTTTATATCAGTCTTTGATGCATAAAACGCGACCTCCCCCTCTCCCGGAC